>NC_064671.1:39819097-40119097 GCF_943734685.1 Anopheles coluzzii | reverse complement strand
TTCGGTTAAGTAGAACCAATTAATCGAAAAGTCTTTGAGCAAAGTGTATTTATTTTAAAATAAATAAATACCTTAACTTAACCCTTAGCTTCTACCGAGAAGCAACGAGATTTTTGTTTTGGAATGCGAATAAACTCAACATGTTTTTCATGTAGGATGACATACAAACGAAAGCTGGTTGGCTCATTTGCTTTGCACATCAGTTTAACCCATTCTTAGCAAGCAATTCTTGTTGCTTATCATATAGTGCAGATTTTTTTTCCTTTAATCCATCAACCATAAACATTTCTACGAAGGGCTGCTTTACAGCATCAGCTTTACACGTGTAAGACGAAGCATCAAGAGCACTTAACCAATCCCTGGGGAGGGAGGGGCGAGTGAAAAACGATAACCTCAAAAATAACAGCGCAGGATTACAAGCCAAAGCTACGTGGAACGATGATAAACTAGCGTCTAATTGAGCCTTGATATCACGATTTCCGATTAGACATTCCTTCACTATCACCCATAACAAGCCCGATATTGCACCGAGCCAATTCCTTCTCCTTCATCAACCAGTAATCCCGCACGAAAAGCCAACAGTTGTTTCGGACAACTTCTTGGCTGATCAACAGGGCAAACGTTATACCGTTCCGGACGCAGTACTGTCAAGTAAAGAAGCTAGAACGAAGCAAAGAAAATGGATGGTTTACTTCATTTTACTGAACTACTGCACAGTCCACGACCCAGAACGTTACCAGCACCAGTGGTAAATGTAGTCCACGTTGGTTCGTGAGACGTGGCTTCCCCTTTCCATAATTTATCAACCCGCGCTGCTAATCCTTCTTGATGACCACAAAATCAATTAACGAAGCATTCTCTCGACTCCGTTTCTGCGGGAAGTGATAGCTGAAGAGCAAAAACAAGCTCTTCCGTGTGATTTATAATTTTCGTTACATGGTAAAGAGTCGAAGGGTGGGTTTAGTTTTGGTATAGTGTTGGGCATTGTGCGCGAGTGCGCACTGTGCGCACAGCACACCTCATTGTGCGCACTGCACAGCACACTTTGTACTGTGCGAGCACACTTCGCACAGTGCGCGCACTTCGCACTTTTCGCACAGTGCGAGCACAATCCGCACTTTTCGCACACTTCGAACAGTGCGGGCACTTTTCGCACACGCCGCACAGTGCGCGCACTTTTCGCACAGTATGAGCACACTTCATACTGTGCGAGCACACTCCGCACAGTGCGCGCACTTTACACACAGTGCATGAACAGTCCGGACTTTTCGCACACTTCGCACAGTGCGAGCACATTCCACACTTTTCGCACACTTCGCACAGTGCAAGCATGTTTCGCAAATTTCGTGCAGTGCTTCACTTTGTACTGTGCGAGCACACTTCGTACCATGTTACAGGAAGTCAGGTGGTATGGTACTGAGCATATTTTGACAAACCGCCTTTAAGCATCAGCATCAGTTAGCATTAGCGACTCCGATCCGTTGGTGCGACGAGTTCAAGTCGGGGCGAATCAAAGATCCATAAATCGCTTGCACACATTCATACCACACACATGCCCATCGCCCCCCCCCCCCCTCCCCTTTTGCCCTGTCCCATGTCTTCTCTTCAGTTAATCACAAAATTTGACTAGGGCTCCGAGTGAAAATTGTAAATTTTGCATCAAACATGCGCTGCTATCGCAAGCCTGCGACGCGAATAACAGTTTTCCCGTGAAACCAGCTGTCTGTTTTATTGCACAATCGCAAAGCGGTGGCTCCGAGTACAAGCACAGACACGTTTCATCTCAGCCAAATTCAAGAGAAACCTCAACCCACTGGAGCGTCGTTTACCTACGACCTTCACAGTTCATAGTTGTTTTCAAGAAACGCGTGCTTGATGTCAGCCGATTTTTCCTGATAATTTCTTCGGCTATGGACCGCTGTGTTGATATTGTGTTTCGGGGCCTTTAAATTTTTGTCTGGGTGTGTTGTATCCTTGTGTTTGTGTAACGGGTTTTCGATCGGGATTCAGGTGTCCGCCAAGTTCATCCACTGTTAGACGAACCCGATGGCTGAGTAAATGAACTCTAAGAGAAAAAGCTGACATTGGTCGTGTGGTCGTGGTCTTTGTGTACGTACCACCATGGTACGAAGTGTGCTCGCACAGTGCAAAGTGAAGCAAGTGAAGCTTGCACTGTGCGAAGTGTGCGAAAAGTGCGGAGTGTGCTCGCACTGTGCGAAGTGTGCGAAAAGTCCGGACTGTGCTCGCACTGTGCGGAATGTGCGAAAAGTGCGCGCACCGTGCGAAGTGTGCTCGCACTGTGCGAAATGTGCGGAGTGCGCGCACAGTGCGGAGTGCGCGCACAGTGCGGAGTGCGGGCACAGTGCAGAGTGCGCGCACAGTGCGGGGTGCGCGCACAGTGCGTAGAGCGCGCACAGTGCGAAATGTGCACCGCACACTGAGATGTGCGTGCGTGTGCGCACAGCACACCTAATTGTGTTCTTTTTCCCAACACTATTTTGGTAGCAACTAACATTTTCATGGTACATAACATTTTCATCTAAACAACCTAAGGGTATTCCTTGAAATGGTCACTATCCTAGACACAATTTTAGGAACGAACGTGCCACAACCGAAATGAATGGATCGTTAAGTTGTTATAAAGATCACACGACGCGCTATTTGTGCGTGTGTTTTATCGTTATTTCATCACTATGAGAGATCACGAAACAGTCCGTTGCAAGTAACTATCGCTTGTTTGAAGGTATCGCTTTCGAAAGAAGATGTTAATGATGGTTGGGGTGCCAATGATTATTGTGTTTTTTTTTTATTTATTTTATTTTTCTACAAATGTCCGCCTCGAGGGCTTAACAATGTTTCTTAATTACTAAGGAAAGGATAAGGATGAGGAAGAGTGAAGACGAGAACGGAAGAGGGATAAAGGAGTGTTAAAATCGAACAAATGATAGTATGAATTAAATGCAATCTGAGCTTTAAGGAATGGGTCATTTTGCCCATATCGAGTTAGCCGGGTGGGAATATAGAGAGGTGGCCTATTGCGAAGATGGCGGGAAGGGGCATAAAAGGAAATGGCAGATAAGAGATAAGGAACATCAAGCTCATTAAGGATGACGCTGGCAATGAAACAAGCTTGCAAGTGCGAGTGGCGAGTTTTTATCGAGTCCAGACCCAAGAGTCGACAACGATGTGGATAAGACGGGATTACTGCATTATCATGACCCGAAAGAAAACGCCTCGTGGCAAGTCGTGTAAATTTGCGTTGAACACCTTCCAATCTAGCAATATCCTGCACATTATTGGGGGACCAAACCACACAAGCGTAATCGAGAATGGGGCGTACCCAGCAACAATAGAGAGACTTGAGACACAAGGGATCACGGATAAAATGAGACAGACGGGTAATAAGGCCCAAAGTACGGTAAGCTTTGCTTGTGACAAAGTCGATATGGTCTTTGAACGTAAGCTTTTCATCCAACCAGACACCAAGATCTTTGACGGAAGTTACACGATTGATAGGAATATCTCTCAACGTGTAGTTCCAAAGTACCTTACGGGTGGACCGACCAAACGAGATGGTGTTGCATTTTAGTGGACAAAGACGCAAGCCATTATGTTCACACCAAACAGAGAAAGAGGATAGTACATTTTGGAGTTCACAACAATCCTCAGAAGAAGAGACAGGAAAGAAAATTTTTAGGTCATCCGCATACATAAGAAGATCATCGGGGGGAAGCACATTTACACAGTCATTTACAAACAAGACAAACAAAAGGGGGCTTAAAACACTCCCTTGCGGTACACCAGACAGGCCCACAAAGTGGTTTGATAGACAATTTACGACACGGACTCGGTAAGATCTTCCAACTAGATAGGACTTCAACCAGGCGACCGTAGATTCATTAAATCCCAGTTTAGCAAATTTGGCCAATAACAAATTGATAGGAACGCTATCAAATGCTGCCTTGAAATCAGTATAAATCGTGTCCACTTGACGACCAGAAGCCATGTTGTTGAAAATGAACGAAACTAGGGACATGAGATTAGAAGAGGTCGATCGTTTGGGCATGAAGCCATGCTGGTGAGATGAAATATAATGCACTACACGCTTAAGGAATGAGAAGTGAATAACATATTCGAAAATCTTGGCCGAAGCACAAAGTAATGACACCCCGCGATAATTTTTGACATTAGTTCTTTCGCCTTTCTTGTGCACAGGCACTAGCCATGCACATTTCCATAACATTGGAAAGGAACCAGAATTTAACGACTTTCTAAATAAACGATACAGTAATGGGACAAAGATCAATACGCATTTTTTAATCACAGATGAAGGAATACCATCGGGACCTGGAGAGAAAGAGAGCTTTAGCTTAGATATAGCCATAGCAACAACATCCTCATCTATTGCGACATCAAAAGAAGGAATGATATTTGATGGTGTATGGGTGAGGCCATCCGACAAAGACAAGGGACAAGTAGTTGGGTCAACGAATACGCTTGCGAAGTGTTTGGCAAATAAATTACATTGCTCATCGGGAGTACTGGCAGACTCGCCGTCCAAGGAAAGTAGGGAAGGAATAGTATTAGGGTTTACCCTGGCATTACAGTACCGCCAAAAAGCTCTCGGATGCATCGAGAAGCGATCTTGGAGCCTAATTAAGAAAGCGTTGTGACGCCACCGGTTATAAGAGCGATACGCACTAGCTGCATATTTGTATATACGCAAACAATATGAAGTACGTTGTCGCCGATATAAACGTAGTTTACGATTTTTATCTGCTCTAAGTGCTTTTAAGGTTCGATTAGACCACGCAGGATAGGGAGGGGGAGAAAGGAGAGGACAACATAGGGGGAAGGAGGAATTGACAATATCGGTAAACTTATTTACTACTGCATCGATATCACTATTCTCTTCAATAAATGCCCAGTCCGTGCTTTCAATGATTTGGCTGAAGTTGAAGAAATCCATTCGTTTAAAGTTGAAACGGTGTAATGAAAAATTAGACGAAGCACGAGGCGTCATTACCGGGATCGAATCGGGAATCGATAGGGACAATTCCATTGCCGGGTGATAACGATCAATTGTGAGAAGCGCATAAGGAGACTCAAGAATACTGGTGCAACTACGAACCGTAGCATCGTTGGCGAAGGCGAGATCTAATTGACGCCCACGGAAATTTTTTACATCCGATATTTGGAATAACCCATTTAAATTCATTCCGTCCAAAAGCCAAGCCCCATTAGACAGCACGTTGTAAGGGATAAAGAATTTATCGGGCGGCGGTGCAGCTTTCCACGAGAGAGAAGGTATGTTAAAATCGCCGAGAAGGAGCATGAGATCATCAGCCTTCATACTCTCCAAAAGGATCGACACACTCTCATGAAGCGATTCAAATACACATGCAGAGCCACTCCGGTCAGGGGGTATGTAGATTACGCCGACGTACAGAGAAGAGTGACGCAATCGAATGCGAACCCATAACAGCTCGAGCGATGTAAAGGTGTGCGGGATGATCGATGAAGAGATTTTTGCAGAGCAGGCAATAAGCACTCCTCCACCACGAGAGCACGAACTATTAGCCGAATTACGATCACAGCGGTACAAGTTGTATGTCTCGTCGATGAGTCTCGTGTTGAGCACAGATATTTAAATGCTAGGTTAAGAAATTTAAAAGTGTTAAGGGTGTTGTAATAATAAAAGAAAATCATTCGAAAAAACTTAAACGCGCAAATACAATCTAGTTAAATCCGTACATTTCAAATGAAGTTTTCCTTTTCGCTGAAAACTTTTACACGCTTCAATTTATCAAAATCTAAAATTCCATATTACACTTTATCTTCTTGGATTGGTAGGGGAAGGTAGGTAAAGACGAACACTGCGGGTAAGATGGGCACTTCTCATAAATGCATGAAAAAGGTAATTTTCGAGTAATTCAAATATATAGAATCCAAACTGAAGGTAAAACAACACATTTGAGAACATTTTTGGCATAATATACATAAAATTGGTTAAATCCACGAACAAAACAAATTTTCAATCATGTGCACCCTTGTGGATCTAATTTGACTACTGCCGATCTTAAGCTCTACAACTTGTTTTGTTTATATTTCCGGAAGTTTTATTTCATGAATGAGTTGTCGTGATCATCAATGAAAAAACTGGTGAAAAAACGAGGGTAAAAGCAATAAAAAATATTGTTTTCTGGTGGTTTAAACATCCGTACACCAAAGCGGGAAAAATGGACACTTTGTTGTAGGGAAAGATGGACACCGAATTTTTTTATTTATTTTACTTCTAATATCAATTGGGGATGAATACATTTCTTCAAATACCTTAAATAAGGGTATTCCGAAGATATAAACCAATAAGCAACAGGAGAAAGTATTGAAATAAGCGATAATTGAAATACCGGTCAAAATAGTAGCCATTCGTTATGCTATTACTCGCTCGATGCTGATGAGGCGCTTCACGAAATCCAATATCTTGTCACGACTTGGACAACTTTAAGCAATAAAAAGATGAGGCATTTATACGACATTGTTCAGGAATAGATGAGAGATTCTATGGGATTACAAACATCAAATGTTGAATTTTGACATGGTGGAAAATGGATTAAACTGTTAACAAGTCCCTCATGCATACTGGGGTCGTGGACTTTTTGCAGAGTAATTTCCTAAAAGGAAGTTCTAGACTGTTGTTCTGTACACTGGAGCAACTTCAGCTGTAAGTGCGCGATATGTCAATAATGCTTTAGATGCTGCATTCTACGATATATTACAAGCGCCGTTTACAATTCCTAAATTCATGGCTGAATGAATCACCGTTGCAATAGACCAAGAAGTTGGAATAGATGAGAGATTCTATGGGATTACAAACATCAAATGTTGAATTTTGACATGGTGGAAAATGGATTATACTGTTAAAAAGTCCCTCATGCATACTGGGGTCGTGGTCTTTTTGCAGAGTAATTTCCTAAAAGGAAGTTCTAGGCTGTTGTTCTGTACACTGGAGCAACTTCAGCTGTAAGTGCGCGATATGTCAATAATGTTTTAGATGCTGCATTCTACGATATATTACAAGCGCCGTTTACAATTCCTAAATTCATGGCTGAATGAATCACCGTTGCAATAGACCAAGAATTGTTTTATAAACGTACCAGGACGTGGAAAGCGATAGAATTTGTTAAAATATTGTAAAACTCTTCACTTTCCAATCTTTTCTACAGGTGTCCATCTTACCCTTCATGGTGTCCATCTTTCCCACATCATCACATTTCAAAACTGCACGAAAAAAAACATGTTTTTCATTCATGAAAAAACGCAAAAATCGATGGAAACTTAAAAGTTTTAACACATTTTCTGATAAATCATGAGTGTAAGATAATGTATGCACATTTTCATGGTCGTTGCACTTATATATCCCTAGATTTTACCATTTCCCTTAAAGTGTCCGTCTTTACCTACCTTCCCCTACATTATACAGCACGATTGTAAGGATATATAAAAGCCATTGTAAAATTTTGCTTAACTTGGTTTCTTTAAATCTCCTTCCATTTTTCAATGTGCGAAGAAAAAGATTTTGATCACCCTCTGCCTTTGTGAATCACTGACAATATCTAAAAAAAAAATGAAAGGAAACCAAACGCTATGTTATTGCCATAACCTGGTCACTCCTAAGCGAGCGCCAAAATTTGCTTCCAATATGTACTGACATCATGCTCATTGTCGCAAAAAAAAAAAAGAGAGTGCAAGACAACGGGCTGGTGACAGGAAACGATGACTCGAGATCTCGTGGTAAAGAGCCATGTCACAGGGCAATGTATTCAATCTAATCCACTCGCTCCACAAAAAAGGACAACAATCATTTATTATTGATTACAGCCCGTTTAATATCGCTGTTTACTGCTAACGAGATCATTTGGTAGGCTGGGTGGTAGCACACCGAACACACCTATCATTTGTTGCAACTCATGATTGCAGCGGGTGTAGAGGAAAAAGAAAAAATGAATTTATCAGATGGACGGCTAAAAGCAACCATTCCGATGAAGGAGGCTTATCGCTTTCTAGCTCGAGCCTTTCGAGTTTCGGTGCCATATTTGGTCGCCAAACCGAAATCAAGACAACAGACGATGAAGAATGGGAAAATATTACTCAGTGAAGATAGAATGTGGAAAAGAGAGAGAGAGAGAGAGAGAGAGAGAGAGAGAGAGAGAGAGAAAGAATTAAACAGAGCAGGAAATACAGGCAGACAGTGAGGGAAAACTAAAATAAAGAGGCGGTGGAAAAATGAAGACAAAATAAAGCAGCCACAACGACACTTTTGCGGTTTTGGATCACATTTTCTGATACGCTTTAAGTCTTCTAAAAATTGACGCACAAAACCATAAAGTGGAAATTTTGTTTTAATTTATAACCATAAATATTGAAGAACGTAAAAAATAATCAACTGGATGAAAACGAATGGACTAGATGTGTACGGAAATCGTAAGACTGGCTATTTTTACGTAGTCAAACTTAAACCAAAACCACAAACAAAACCCGGCAAAATCTGGTAAAACGTTGGACGCTACCTTACTTTAAGGGCGATAACGTTGCATTTTTGTCTGTTTTGAGCTTTTTCACTAAAACTGCTCCATTTCTTTAATATGTTAAGCCAAAACGATCCCCCACCATGTATAATAAAATAAGTGTACCGCTTGAATGTATTATTATCTCATATCAAAAGAAATTATTTCTAATAAATAAACAATAAACTTCCTGCTGAAAGAAATCGTGTAAGTGAAATGCTGAAACCAATCTACGACCCATTTTTTCTGTATATTTTTCTTGCAAACGCTAAATTCTACATTACTCCTCGGCATGTAGAACAGCCACGCAATAATTTCCCATTTTTTTCTTTGCCAGGCCATGTTCTGCTACAGGACGTGTAGCGCATCTTTATTAACGGTCTACTACACGTACGGAAGTACGGACGTGGAATTTTGCGCACAGGAAACAAGAAATTACCTCCGAATTCCAAAGTTATCGTGGCCATGATTTCCGCACCTAATTACTAGTGACCGAAAACAGATTTCAAGCTGACCAGAACGAGAGTTTAGGCTGGGGCAACTGTTGTTGTGTCACTTGTGCCTTTCCCAATGGGCGCAATTGTTCCGTTTGGAGTTAAGGTACACACACTGCCGTCGAGAGTTAAATATCTACCAATATCGCTCGGCGAGCATGTGAGTGAGTGTATTTGTTTTCTGTTTTTGTTATCTTAGAAAAGTATAATCAGGTTTCTAATGGTTGGCCATTTCTAGTGGCGATGCTGCTCGTGGACAATGGATGATTGGCAGTCGAATGGATAGTTTGTGGTGGAATGGATTGAGGTGACCTGATCCGAGTCTTAAAGTCATCATGCAATCCGTCAATCATGTGATGTTAAAATTTTCCGACCTGTCGTGCGTGTTGTCTGCTCGGTATTATTATTGGCTCATTAGAACAATGATGTGTCCGAAATGGCTCCAATTTGGATATAATTGCGTTTTTTACACGTGCGATGGTTGAAACATGGAAACTACGAAACTCTAGAACTCAGAAAATTACCAAAATATTTAAAATGTTGAAATTAATCCAGGCAAACAAAAAGTACTGTAAGTATTCAACTTTATTGAACGAAAAAATATACATCGTTAACATCTAAATTCATACTACAGTAAATAACAATATTTGGTTTCAAAAATTGACTTAACAAAAGCCGCCTGAAGATTTAATTTGACATACGGCGTCCCTAATATTCTGCACAATTTTGCATCCCATTGACTTAAAGTGAAATACATAAAACAATGATAAACTTTCTTACTTCTCCATTAATTGCAAAAACACCTGCCCAGTATTGAAATGGAACAAAAAGTGGTGAAATATTCATTCTAATAAACTCAAATTAAAATAAAGAACCTTGTGCAATTTTCTTATAAACAAAAAAAAAATATGCAGAAGAACAAAAATTCAAACATGATTGAAAATCAGTTATCAATCCAACTTGCTCTTTAATCAGAATAACCGAAGCAAATTGACACAAATTAATTTTTTTTAAAGAAATTGAAGAATTTTGTAAAATGTTGTTAAAAATAATGGAATGGTACGATATGAAACTTCCTGTATTCAACAAAATAATAAAACCAGTACTAAAAAGGCATAAATAAGAAAAATGCCATTGAAATGATATAAAAAATGAATTAAATATATAACGAATATAAACACGTTACAAGTCATGATAAGCTACAGAATAGTTGATAAGCATATATACTCATATATGTGGCCTGTCTGCCTGTACGACTTGTGGAGTTGGCTTTCAGTGTCTTATGGATTACTCCCCGTGGCAGGATAGTCAGTCCTACGTATGGCTGCACGGTCCATTCGAGACTTGAACCCATGACGGGCATGTTGTTATGTCGTACGAGTTGACGACTGTACCAAGAGACCGGATTTATTAGCAGACTTCAATTACAAATTGACATCCTGTCATCCTCTAAATTAAATTCATCATTAAATTGATTCAATCGATTATTCAAGTCGATTGACGGCTAATCGAAACACTCAAACCATTGAAACTGTTTCATATTGATTCAAACATTTGTATGTTTGTTTGTTTGTTTGTGTATTGAATAAATTTGTACGCCAGTCCAGGTCAAACAAACTTCAAGACTAACTTACAAACTACTGCCTTACGTAACTGGTCGGTTTTAAGGAAAAGACTAGAGAAAGGCTCGTATGTGAAGTATAGAAAGGGAGCGAAAGGAGTTCAAGGAGGTATGGAAGTCAAAAATATGGAAAAGTTTGTTGAAGCGTCAGAGACAGACAAGATACAGATCATGAGAGCCAACATTGCTGAAAGATTGCTGAATTACTCATTTTTTATAATTATATAATAATTTTTTTTATAATCCCTAATTTCTATTTAAAACACAACGCAAACAACGCTCGTTGCTTGAACTTGAAGGCAAGTCAATCACTATGTTATATTTTATCATCGTTTCCTTTGCTCGTATATCGTCAGAATAAACAAAATCAGAACAGTGTTAATGGTTCTCCGTTTCAGTTCGTACGCTCGTACTCAGAAATGTCTGGGAAACGAATGAATCTCAAAATGTCAGTGTCCCATTGAGAAATCAAAACACCTTCCTAATTCACAAAAATCACCCCATTAATCTCAGGTCTTCTTGCTCTTTCGTTTCCATTTTCAAACATTGAAATTTCGTTAACGACCTCAATGGATCGATAAGCTCAAGCAGCGAGTTTTTTTTTTATTTGTGCTTAAAAATTGATTTGCCCATTGCTTTAGCAATAGGGCTTCCAATATAACTGATATCATCTATGATGGGCACACGATACACAGCTGGAAGAAAACAGGCACTGGAAGGAACTGGGTCCTGGCTTTCGTTTTTCATTCAACGATGATCATGGTGCGATAAGCATCTTGTCAAATCCATTTCTTGTCCTTGCAAGTTGAAGAGATCGTTCCACCTCCTCTTTATAATTTAACCACGCTATTTGATATCATATCCCCTTGTCTAAAATGCGCTCAATATTATCCATCGAACAACCTCGAGAGAACGTACAGTATCGGACATTAAGATAGGACTCTTTTTTTTCAATGCACCGTGCACTTGTTTTGCCACGTTACTTGTGTTTGTGTGTGTGTATGTGTGTATGTGTGTATGTGTGTGTGTGAGTGTGTGTGTGTGTGTATGTGTGTGTGTGTGTGCATGTGTGTGTGTGTAGTAGTAGTAGAAAGAGAGTGTGCTTTTTAATGTGTATTTGCAAGTGCGCGGGTTTGTGTCTGAAAAACATAGCTTGCCATGATGTAATATTGCGTTGAAATTATTCTTATTATGTGTGTTATCATGTGAAACATTGTGCGTTTACACTTGGATAAAAACTAAAGTTTGCATCGACAGCAGCGCTTGTTCCTCGGACGAAAACGCAGGTGTGCTGTTTCATGAATGTGAATGCGACACCGGTGCGAAATGGACACGCGCACAATAGCAATGAACTCGGCATTCCCTCACAGGTGTTTCTCCAGTGCTCGCCATTGAAAGGCCTTCGTGCATCTCTGCGTTGCACGTTGTGTGCGAATGGTAAACTTTGTGCGTGCATTGAGCTGGCGCGCAGTTGTTCTTTTCAATGGGCGTTTTGTTTCATGAGCGCGGCAGTATTCTGTTCTCGATTTTGAAGGGAAGACGCTTACTCGCGTACTCGTTGATAGTTTTTATCCATGCGATGTTTTCGCTGCTCCAAAACGATGTAATTCATCGCGTATAGAAGTAGAACGCAGGCAGAGCACGAGATCAGCCGTGTCCAAGTTTTTAACCAGCGCGTTCTTGACGGTCCAAGCAAGCAATGTTAGTAACAATGGGTCGAGGTAAACGTTGTACCGATCATCAGCGCCATATGTAAAAGCGAATGGCTGCTGCTGGCATTAAGCGCAAAAAAATCGAGTTCGTAATGGAACGATCGCGCACTTTTGTGGCAAACGCGCTTCGGACAACCGAAACGTGCTTAGACAACTGAAACGCGCTTGGACAACCGAAACGCGCAAGTCAACCGGACGTCCTCAGAAGACCACGGCGAAAGAAGACCGTAACATTGTTAATTAATCGAAAACACACTGATCGCGAGGGCGGTGGTCCTGCTTATCACACCAAAAACCTAACCCAAAACACAAAAAAAACTACTTACAAATCTATCCGAAACGACCTACTTGTGAAACAAACACATACATCAATACACATTCAAACATACATCCACACACACACACACACACATGCACACACACACATACACACACACACACACACACACACACAAACACACATACACACATATACACACACACACAAACACAAGCACATACAAACCACACATAAACTTGGCCCAACGGGTGCACGGTGCGTTAAAAAACCAATGCCCTATCTTTCTGTCCGATACTGTAACATGCAGCACTTACAAACGGGTCACTTTTGCTCTCCCATGCGCCGATTCATACCGTGCACTATATCAAATATATGCAAACATTGATCGAAACGAGAAAGGGCCACCCTTTTCTCGAGCAAACTTGATTCAAAGAGTTCAAGCACCGTCGCTTTTCTCGTAAATCAAAATGTAAACGAAAATCAAACATCAAACCCTGGGTGGCTTGCGTACAAAGTGTTCGTACATCGTGTGTCGTATGAGTATTTAAAAAAGGGAAAATCAAAGGACGTGCATGTTCTATGTATGAGTTAGAACTTTCAAACAATAGTTCAAATTGAAAAAGAGGATTTTCGTGCGAGAGATGATGATGCTCCTATCAGTCAATTTTAAATTTTCGTACTGAAACAGGGAAAAATATATCATTTTCAGTTTATTCTGCTATACCTATGCTAATCTTAAAAGCACAAATAATTTATCAGTTGATTGAATGTCTGCGTTGCTTTCCGTGAAAGTGATATTAAATATGATTTAAACTTGTAACGATGAAGTCAATGTATAAGTTGTAGTTAGTTAAATGATTTCGATACAAATAATTAAGAGTAAGCACATTGTTCTTCCTCCAGTGATTCCTTTCTCCTCTTTGCGAGCATCTTGGCACTCAACATTATTCTTCTTTTTCTTGTGGCTGAACAACCGTTGTCGATCAAGACCTGCCTGTACCACTTGTGGGCTAGGCTTTCAGTGGCTTATAGCCCCCCCCCCCCCCCCTCCCATAGCAGGATAGTTAGTCCTAGGGCTGGAACCCATGACGGGTGTTTTGTTAAGTCGTATGAGTTCTTAGAACGAGTTGACGACTGTACCACGAGACCGGCTTGGCACTCAGCATTTCTAAAATAAAATGCAAAACAAAGAAAGCTTTTAAGGATCTCTTACACAAAACTATTAATTTAATAGCAATAATTCACAGAAACCAGAAACAAAATCGACAATAGAAGAGTTTATGTTGACTTAAGAGTCAGCGAGACATATCATTTTAGTGTAAATCAATCCGTTAATGTAATTATTCATTCACTAACGACCATTTTCGACTTTGGGGCTGGCAGCTCAAAACTTTGCAGAAATCAAAATGCAATGGACCGCTTGGTTTTGTTTAGCTTTATTACGCTAGAAACAGTTTGCGCTTTGGATTGAATCAAATTGGAAAATAGCACACAACTTTCGGAACTGTACAAACTGCGTAATTAATAAAAAAAAAATCAGTGTCAAACAATCTGCGTTGGAGGGAAATTAGAGATTAGTTCGCATTCTACTCTTATTTACATGCAGTTAGTTGGTGACCGCAATTTTTTTTAAGTAGCCCTTTTTTATTTAATAGAATGTCTTTATATTAGTGAAACAAAATTGTAACAATATTTAAAGTAAAAATGTAAATGAAGTCGTTTTAATTTAACATATTTAAATAATTATATAAATGCGCAAGACAATTTATATATTTTAATTCCAACAGACATTTTGAGGCCAAAGTCTCTCTATATACAGTGAAAAAAGCAATTTTCTACCATGTTTTACCAAAAACAACCATTTTTTAGCTACATTGTTTTTCTCATTCACTCCAAACACCAAATAACGCATTGTGAAACACAAAAGATATACCATACTAAGTTTCAGAAAAGTATGCTTTCGAATAAATACACCCATTTGTTTTTCAAATGGCATAAAATATACTATAACTTTATGCATAAGCAGCGAGAAAACCATGTTTGAGTTAACCGCTAATCGCAAACATCATATGACTTTTTTTTACAGCTCAACATCCCTAAATCTCTCATTTGACACATTGCTATAAGAAAGTGGATAAATTTATGACTAACAGAATGTCCTTGGTCAAATGAAGTTTGTAAAAAAGATTGCGACGACATCATTCCAAATACGAAAAAGAGCAGGGAGAAACAGGAATCTTCGTGGTTGAAATATGCAAACGTAGCATCGGACGGATTATGCTCGTAGAACGCCGCTGCATGCCTTTGCTATCATTCTTTCTGCTACATTGCGCACGCACACATACACACTGTTCTGTACTATCGCGCTCACTATTCTCGCATACGATGTTGTGTGTGTCCTGGAGTAAAGTATTATTTCCTAATTCAAGGTTATTACAAAACTTTTCAAAACCAGAGCTTTTACTGAAGAATATACCGATTTAGGGTGTTTGCTGTTGGAAGAATTCCGTGGCAGTCGACAACACATACACGTGTTTACATACACGTATTGTCCTCTTGCAAGAATGCTTAAGATGCAAAGGGTTGCAATGAGCTAACCATAACCTACACGAGACATCATCCGGGGAAAAGAGCAGAAAACGGCTCCACCGTCGTCATATCGAGATCTAAATCAAAGTATGAATAATTCATGATGCAATATTATTCGGTTTAGGGACAAGAACTTTCAGTTTTGCACACAACGGGTGTAAAAAAAGCTTTAACCGACGCAAGCCAGTGAATCAAGGGACTTGCAAGGAAACGGTCCAACTCGGAATGCGCTCAATGTCAGTAATAGTTCTTCGTTGAGCATCGTTTTAAGCAAATGCATTTGCCGTAAGCTTTTTTTCATATGATTTTATTATTTGTTACATTGTTGTGTTTATTTTCTCCTCTTTTTTCTTGTTGAGCTTCTATTATGGTCCACTTGACGGAGGGGTATGGAATGAATCAAGCAAGCTGGCCGTATCATTTAGAGATATCCGTTTTGTTTGAGAAACATAACATATCATTTTGTTAGATACGTTTCATGACTTTACGATGAAATATTGTTAATAGCGAGTAGATAAATTATTTTTTTATTTATGTAACGCCTCTGGCATTCCGAACGATGTTAGTGCCACTTCACAATTGAAAAACAACAACAATTGATTCTTTCAAATTAAACATTCAACTGTTCAATTCTAGCAATGAACACTATGAGAAAATCTCCATTTCCACATTAATTACAACGATTGAAAATAAAAGTCATCTCAAATAGAGTGGCGGTGAAGTGTCAATGGTGTTCCGGAGTAAAGTACTTCATGCAATCAAATTTTTAATTTCATGCCCAACGTATTGAACACGATCGCAATTTATCAACCCATTCAGGCAGCAATACTCGGCTCAGATTAAAAGAATCGACCATCGAATCAGATCCGTAGGTGTATTTGTGTGTATGTTCAATCGCATGGCTGTTCTATTTGACATTCGGGTCCTCCCCATCACCAATCAATCATCTTTTTATGCTTTGTTTTCACTCATTTCTATATGATTGATTTAGTTCACATTTGTTCGCTTATTTTGGCTATGAGTGTAGGAGAGCATCAAAAATATGCAGTTACCCTTCCAAGTGTATTGCCAACATCGCACATCCTTGTATAAAAAAGATATCCACACATCCGTGGAAAAAGCTACGGAACACATTACTGTAATTGAACACGATGCTCGTTGAAACTATAAATTACATTAAATGTCGAACATTTCCAATGTCGATCGCAGTGACAAACTGAATCAATCTGAACTGGGTGGTGATGATGCTCAATTGAAGAGGTAATATAATTGCTGCCGGTGTATTTCTATTAACGGTTGCACGGCCTTTAGGTTGGTGGAATCATGATATTCTTTCAATGGGCTGATTTTAAATGACAACCAATAAATGCATGATATGCAGGGCCCGTGTATATTTATTGGTAGTGAGTGGAATAGTTTTGAGAAAAATAATTTGCGCTCGTAAGTAATAAATAGAAACTGTTGGTATTTGCGATTGTTTCAGTCTGAACTATGCACTCGTACATTGATTATTTTTTATCGTTTTAGCTGTAACCATATTTTCAGCTAGAAAACTAAAAAGCTAAGTCAGTCTTAACAACGCAAAATTAATATAAAAAAAACACAATTAAAATTGTTTTTAAGAGAAGCACTTTGTAATTAGTATTATTTATTTTAGTATATTTAGTAACCAAATAATTAGTTGCAGTTGAAGAAAAATATGCTGTTTTTGCTTTAGTAACAGTCGGATAGTTAAAATATAATTATTTATTTAATTAATAATTCAATAATTAAATAAGATAAAAAATGTTGAATCCTTGCATTCTAAATACATTTTAAATGAATAAAAACTAGTTTTAATATTAGCCTAGTTATAATTTCAAATTCTTCTTAAGCAAATATAAGAAATTAAGTGACAGATTCTACGAAAAGGGCATTTAGAATTACTCAGAATGGTGATATTCTGCGCCAGTGTTCTGCTATATGCCAAAGAGAAATCAAAGATATTAACGTTTCTTAGTTTGAATTTTAGATCTTCACTGATTGTTTGCACTACGTTCCAAAAGATTACTGCGAATGTTTCATTTTATTTAAATAATGATGATATTTACTTCAGTTTCTTTCAATTTAACCAAACTAATCAATAAAATCCTTTCATTTTGCCGGTTTTACTTATTGCTAGTTGTTTTTGCACAAATCATTTTGTGAATGATGAAATAAATCTCAATTTTGCCTTATCATCATTACACCACCATAAAAATAATTGGAACACTTAAAAACAGTACAAAAAGAATATGTTTAGTTTACTGGTAAAATCTTGTTTTGAAAGCAAAGCGTATTTGCTTAGGGTTGAAACTGTATTCCCCCATTCGGTAATCTCTATCGTTCCATTTTTAAAGCCTATTGCCTATAAAAACGAATCAATAGAATTGTTTTTCTTGATACACTTCAGACAACACTTAAAAAGCATGAGCTAGTATCTAAAACAGCCAACATGTACCCCAACTAGTAGGGCAAACTTGGCTGGAGACAATGTTTCTAACGAGTTATTTTCCAAAATTTATTGTAATTGGAGTTTGAATTTGTTTCAATAGAGCTCCTTCCTGCTCGACGGCATCCCACTCCAATCGTTAAAGCATGCAGTGCGAATCAATTATGACACTACCGGCTCTACACGGTTCTGTTTAGATGTTTTAAAACACTTCAGTATTTTATATGCTTCAGAACGAGAAAAACGGATGACGCGAAACACGCTGAAGCGTTGAAATAAATTACAGGGTAACATTAAATTTTCATCGTCTTTTTTCACTACACACAGTGAGCAATGTTCAACGTATTCTTCTTTACGATTATGTCGGTTTCAAATGGTACTTTTATTAGCACACACACACACACACGCACATCAGTTGCAAACGGGGAAAAGCTCAAGTAAGCCTTTATGCAACGAAAACGTCCACTGACTCTTCTAAAGCTAACTGCCTTATTAAAAGGCAGTAAAAGTTTATTTTTTACGATACCTCACCAATAATTACGGTGACCACTTTTCACTAAAGTATCGAAACGCTACAGCCGATTGCTACCGCTGATGATAATCATTCAATACAATTTTAAAATTTTGATTTTATTTTATTAAACCAATCCAAAGAATGTTTTTATGTACTAATTATCCGATCACAGATTTCAATTCATGTATATCTAATACCTGTAGCATCTGTTTGATTCCTATTAATGGGGCCCTTCACAATTCTAGTTAGTTTTTTGTATGGAGTTTGACAGTTGAAGGCTGAAATCATGTAAACACTCCATACAAAACCACACACAAAACTAGCCTGCAATTTTCAGTCTAGATTATTCTAACCTCAAAGCTAGAATTAGATTCGAGTAGCTGCTCGGAAAAAGTTTTTTTTTTCCGGCAAAAAAGTGCAATTCCGGAAAAAAGGAAAAGGATTTTTCCGGCAAAAAGTGCAATTTGGATCAGTTATTGCTTAAAATGTTTGTTTTAATTATAGTTCTTGACAAATTATTTTTTTGATTTACTCATAGGTACTTCTTTGTTTTGAAATTAGATCAGTACAGTTCAAATTTTTCGATACATTGCTCCATTCAACAAATAGTTTGTTTTCAGTTTGAATTGGTGGAAGCGGTAGAAAGTGTAATAATGACTTATGCATTTCATTTGCTGTGGGTTTTTCGATTGTAGAATCTGTTAAATAATGGTGTGCCTTTTTCTTCCCCCAGGCAACTGAAGGAATTGCTGAGCAGCTTTTTCTCTCAGTAACTCATATCTACTTCGTTATTTTTCTACTAGTGATGCGCGTTGCGTTCCGAACCTGCCAGGTGCATGCAAGCATCCGGACCGCAATCCTTATTTTTTACCCAACCAGTTCAAACTTTTGCTCCCACCGTTCTTTGCGATACGACCTGAACCGGCTGTTTTCAACGATCTTATCGATCCGATGTGAACCGGCTACTCTCAGCGTTCTTTGTGATCTGTGCTGGGTCGGTTGCTCTCAGTGCTTATTGCGATCCGGCCTAGAACGCTCGACATTCTATTTTCTTTGTATTGATGAGCCGGTGTGCTGCAAACAAATGATCCAGGTTCAATATGAACCTGTTTCTCCGAGCGTTCTATTCGATCCGGTCTGGAACGCTCGATGATCTGCTCTCTTTCATACGATGGGCCGATTTGATACGTACAAAGGAAGCAAGTGAAATCTGAACCTGTTTCTCTCAGCGTTCTTTTTGTTCCGGTAAAGAACGGCGTTCTCTTCTCTTTTGCTTCTTTCTAGTATGGACACACACACATTTTGTCTATGTGAATGATAACATATCAAGCCATACTCTCTCAATCAAAGAGATAACGGTACAACACCAGAACCATGAAGCCAGAAAATCATAGAGATTTGTGATTGGTGGGAAGCTAATCGCCAAAATTTAAAGAGACAATCCTGCACTAGCGGTAAGCGCAATGAATAAAATTTCTACTTCTATTTCTAATTTCTTTTCTACCATATGGATATTATCAGTATAGGTGCGTTATTTGGACTGGATTGTAGTAGTCAATGAATTGTTATGTGTTGGGTGCTAAGCTGCTTCGTTGCGCATGCATCTCCAATGAACTCGTTTGAATTTTTACCTGAGATCTTCTTTGTGCAACTAAATATTTAGGGTGCACGACACATTTAGCATTCCGTAATAATTTCTTTAACGCAGTTTATCGCCCCGTGAAATAGCGCTATTTTTATGGACAGTTAAAGAGTACTACCGGACACTTTCACCCTACGGAAATAACTAAACAGTCTATGTTTTTAATATAACCTAGATGTTATTCGATGCTATTTGATTCTATTAAGAAATATTAATTCAATCAGTGTAGTGTAATTTAATCCATACGAAATTTAAAAAGCCGACTTGTACTTGTAAACTTGTAAGCTTTTTGATTTTGCATAAAAATTTCATATACGTAGCAACAAATTTCTGATGTATTTAGTAAGAAGTATAAAATGAGAAAAATGATCAATTTTAGTAAAAACAAAAACAACAAAATTCCTTAAATTTTTAAATAAAAAGAAACTGTAAAGGGGCTTATTTAAGTAAAGCGTTTTTCTTTTAGTAGAATAATAGTTTTACGCATTCAATTAACTAGTATTTAGCTTTGTTTTAATTGAAACTGTGTGATTACTGCACACAAAATATAGTACACAATATTGAATGAATACTTTAAAGTTATCCATATATAAAGTGAGCAACTGAAAAAAGCGTAACCATGGCAGGTCATCTTGAACCTGCATTTCGCGTTTTGTTTTTTATCTCCAGATTGGCAGGATCGTTCCGTTCCTCAATTTTTGAAACAATTCCCATCACTATTTTCTACCTTTTTTCACCATATCCACCCTGTCAACTGGGTTGCCGCAGGATTTTAAAATGTATGAGAATGGTATTCGGGCACTTTTTCTTTGAGAAAGAGAGGGTAGAAAGTTTTCGGGTCTTTCTAGCAGTTAGCTTATGTTCGCTCATTAATCATTTTATTTTTCCATCTTAGCATCCGTTGAGGTGGGTGTTGGGTAGTTGTCAGACGAATTATCAATAACCCACCTTTATCATCTGACCTGTCCACTCGTGGGTGTTTTCTTAACCTAACCTTCTTAACCTAAGAAGGGGCTACGGCACAGTGGCCAGATGCAAACATAGCCATGGCCAAGAATGCTTCTGACCAAAAAGATAAAAACCAAACTAACTGCTGAAAGGATCCAAAAGTTGTGCAGGGATCTTTCCACTTATTCGACTCTACCTTCCTAAGAAAGGTAAAGCTATTTTAACATGTTTCCACTTTGGTCCGAAACAGCATCGCCTGCTTCTCGAGGGGTTTGGGTGCCCCGAAGCGGATACGCAAATATTTGCAAATGTTTTTCAATCCATAATAACGAGCAATAAAAAAAGGAAAACTTTTCCCTTTTCCTCTCACACAGGTTTTCAACCTCAAGAAGGATGGCTCCGAACGGATAAAATATACAGCTTCTGCCCACGACACCGTGGGATCAAATCGAGTCTTTAGTTGTATATTTATTTGCGGCTTGAAATATTTCATGCGCTGTTTGCTTCGATCCTAAGGCCTTTAAAAATTTCCCTTGACAGTGATGGAAGATTCCTGATTCTGTTGGGTGGATTGACTAGTTGCAGAGATGCAGGTAGGGTAAAATCAATTGCAAATCAACCTTTGTCAGAGGAAAATTGATTGGTCTGCAGAGGAAAATCTGCCAGTGTGTGCTTTAGAGGATACCTGTATCAATGTTTCTTATTCGATGCTGCTACATTCCGGTATTGGACTAAATTGATATCTTTCCTAGTATTGCTAAACTGCCTCTTGCTTGGGAAGAGCCACAATCCTGTTTGACGATATACCGATCCATTTCAGTGGCCAATTCCCAAACCGGGAAGAGCGATGATGATCAATTACAGCTTACAACTAGCCAGAAGAATGGACAAACCTTAAGAGCTATGCCGGCCTACCCTTGCTAGCTTTTCTTTGTTCATTTCCTAGGCGCAGTCCAGCTTGACGATAATTAAATTACACAGAAGTATGCCTCAAACCAACCATCCTTGCCGAAGCCATCTGGTATACGCATACCACGCCTGTAGCTTATTGTTTTCCTTATCTTTTATGTCACACTGGAGAAAGCGTCTACACAACCCGATGAGGGAGGTGATGAAAGAAGCGTATTTCATTTACATGATGAGTCGGTGGGGTTTTGCTATCTCCACTGGACGGTCAATAGGTCCCTTTCCAATAGGTCAGTCAACCAAACGATTCCTTAGCAGCATTGCACCTGACACATTCCAAATGTCTAAAGCAACAGTCTGAACGAGGTGATAAAGATATCATCACTTAATTAATCTGATTGAATGCCATATGGCCATATATGAATTTTCTTAAGGAAAGAAACTATTCATCGTTTCAATTTATTTCATTATGGGACAGAAACCCAACAAGGGTTGAAATAGGCGGTACAGAAAAGAAAAAAAACTATTATTTTGTTTCGTTGAATAGTGGAAAGTTACTTTTTTTTCTAAAGGCATGCTCAGTGATGGAAACATAACACACAATGATACTTTGATTTCCCAGTATAAATTATCAGTGTAAGCTACATTCATGTTAACAGTCCACAATTTGATCATGGCCAACCCCCATGAGAAGCTTTTTTATCACTCTTGAAACAACACACCATAGCACATGCTTCCATACAACAACCATGATTTCACGTCACGGGCTTTTGGATAACCATTTTATCCTTTGAATAAATGAAATCGTCTATTAAATAGCAAATACCGTCCATTAAACAGTTTATGTACGGTAAAGTTTTGCTATTGAAAATGTTTCAGAGTGGCCCAAAACCATTGGCGCGAAAATGTGTCCCACGCAGGATGATGTTGCTTTCGTTTCGTCTTATTGCTTTAACTACTCCTATAGTGAGCTTAATTGTGGTCTCGTTTTATATTGACCCTGTCCTCGTAGTAAACGTTTCACAGTGGCAGTGAGGATGGTACGTCTATGCACAGCAAATGTAGATTTGAATCCAAAAGCGAGGTATGACAATTAAAATAAAGGACACCAACACTGTCACGATTTGCACTAATGCTAACACGTTCGTAACGAGGAAAGACTTGGAAATTTGCAAAGGAATGTTACTTTTCAGGTAATGCCTAGGAGAATAACACAACAGGGGTTTAAAAAGGAATATACACGTAATTTTGATTGTTGAGGTTTAATTAGACAATGTGTACAAAACAGCTGCTCAATGAAGCAAACAAATATTGAATTAAAAATTAAAAAACAATTTGTTTCAAACGGATTTGTTTAAAATTCACATTCAAGTGTGCTTTTATAAACCCTCTTATTCTTCTTCAACCATCTCTACATGTAAAATTTTTTTTTTCCAAATTGTGACAACACAATTTGCCCTTGTCCAACCTGCACTTGTTGCATAGATCCTCTCGATAGCAATTTTACTTCCACATTCCCGATTGCAGTCATTGTTCTTGTTGGTACAAAAATGTTGCGAAAACTGTCAAATCCCACCATCCAACACCAGCACAACGCCAGCTATGCACATGAACATCTTCTACCCCAGGGAGAGCATGCTGCCAACACTCTCTGCGAAGAAATGAGCGGGAAAAACACTCAAATTGTACGAACAATCACACATACTCGCTGCAACCAGAACACAGAAGGCAGAACTAAAATGTTTCACCAGTGTAAACGCAATAAAAAAAAAACTATGAAATTTTTTAACAATGAAAAATCATCTCTTCACTACAATTCGGCATTTTTCGCTCAATGCAATTCTACATTCCTAACGACTTCTTTCAAAGCTGAGCGAACTTGTCACTTGTCACTCAAAGCGGCTGGTTGTGCTCTCTCACTCTCCTATTCCCTAGTTGGTTTTTTACCGCGATTTTCTTGTTGATTAAGGCTTGAATTGTTTTAGTTCGGTTAATTTACACTCGCGCGTTCACGTATCACAAATTTGTGCGGCACCTGTGAATTGTACGGTTCAACATATAAACATTGCAATCCGCCTGCGGTTGTTGTGATCACTCACTGTTCAGTCGAACTTTGGTCTATTTTGCGATGGCGTCTGTGATCTGTAAGAAATGTAAGGTGCTATTAGCAACGATCGAATTCCGTGCTTCGGTCTTTGTGAACACTATTACCACGATAAGTGCATTGGACTTTCAACCCCGCTCCTGCGTGATTTTAAGAAGTCACAAAATTTATTCTGGGCTTGCGCGGATTGTGCTCAGCGTTTGCGGGCCGTTGACACTTTACGCTTCTCGCACGGCCTTTCCCGTGACGCTGCCTACCTGTTGGAATCGTTGCAGTCCGATTTCCGCGATTCCTCACGTTCTGTGCAGGCGGCATCAGCTGGCTTGCGACTTGAACTTTCCTCTTCACTGGATTGTTTTAGAAACGAGATAGCTTTGATGAAACAGGAATCAGCATCATCAATTCGTTCCATGAAAGATTTCATCGACTCACTTACTGCTTCTCACTCAATGGAACGCAACTACTCACAGGCTCCACTACTCACAACGCTTGATGAAGTTAAGCATGGCATCAAGGAGCTTGATCTCATGCACCGTGAGCTTCTCACTTCCTTCAACTCACTAATGTACAAGCTCAACTCTCATCTTGCCACGCATACCACTACATCGAGTGCTCACCATTCTGCGATTCCTGCTACGCACTCAACGACCACGATTCCAGTTGCGGCCTCTAAGCTCACCCATCAAGCTGTTGGTGAGAATCCTTCTAAACGTCGATTGTTGGATCGCTCTCCCGACCCATCGCCTACCAATACCGTTACACGCGCTATGCTTTCATCGGGCACAGGGTTGTCCTGCAATAATATTACGACCGTTCCTGAACGCCCACCCCGTACTTGGGTCTTTATCTCCCGTATTGCTCCTGATACTCCGATTGAAGTGATCCGCGAAATGGCCTGTTCTAACATAGGGACAGACGACATCTTGGTATATAGCCTTGTACGACGCGACCGGGATCTTTCTACGCTCTCCTACGTATCTTTTAAAATTGGTGTACCGGATTCGCACCGGGCTATTGCTTTGGCTGCTTCAACCTGGCCTCGCGGGATCTCTTTTAAGGAGTTCATCGACCTAAATCCCCGCTCCGTCAATGTTTGGCGACCCACTACTGCAGCATCCCATGCACCTTCTGCGCCTGTTACCCGTGAATCGGATTATCATTCCTCGCCACCTTCTATCAACCACACGACACAACTGCGAAACGCTGATTTCACTATTTCGCCAGATCATGGCCATATGAGCTTGCCTTATACGCAGTACTTTCAGCAAGCGTAAACCGGCTGATCCGGCTGAAGATTCTCATGAACTACCGACTTTACCCGAATTGATGGAAGCTAACCCTGCATCTAATACACACAATCCGTCCGACTCTCTTCCGCCGTTAATAACTTGCAGCGAGAGCACTCCCGGCGCATCTCGCTCTCTCATTCCTTCGATCAATCGACTAAACATCTACTATCAAAAAGTATGAGGATTGCGCACAAAACTAGACGAGTTACGCCTCTCTGTCTATCTGAGCTTGATATGGATGTGTTTGCATCGTGCGTTAATCACTTCATTCCTACTGGTGTATCTCGTGAAAATGTTTCTCTGCTGCCAATGCTGGTGTATCTCGTCTATTTGCCAATGCTGCCAATGCTATGCCTTCTTGGAGCGCTGCTCCCCCGTCATAGCTTCACCTGTTCCACTCGTCGCGCTAGACAATCATCATCCTGCTCATGAGACAAGTGTGCTCCTTACGCACTCTCGCCCTGCATCCTCTCAACGAATACCTACGGCTCGTATGTTCAATTTTAGGAAACTGGACTACCAAAAGCTTCATCATATTTTAGCCGGTACCGATTGGTGCTTTACTGATGATGACATAAATCAAGCTGTAACAGCGTTTACTAATGTAATCACTTCCGCCTTCCCTTCCTGCTGTCCTCTCCTATCCTGTCTACCGATTCCGTCTCCGCTCCTTTTCCGTACCATAAACTCCTTCCTACTCCTTCGTGAATAATTGTATACTATAGTCAGTAAGCACTATTGCTGTAACCCAACGTGGCCGAGCAATTAATAAAATAAAATAAAAAAAAAGCTTACCCATCGATGGGACAATGGCACACAGTTAATGACAAGAGTTGCTTTGTGCCGGTTTTCGTTGGCCCATGGAGTAGAGCCTTGCGAGTTCGGGCACTGATTGCAATTCCAAGGGCGTCAAGCTGCAGTGCTAAAGGATTTCCCAGCTTTCGAGACACTGGCTGTAACATCTGGCCCTGTTTGTCGTTCGACTTGTGTACTGCATATTGTTGTGCTTGTGGAAGTAATATAACGGCACGTAATGGACACGATGTACAGATCATTCCAAATAAAGTCATAAATTCGGTCTAATGTGTTTGATGTCTTCAAACAAATGGCGCCTCCCGACTAATTCGGATGTTTCTCTAGCAACAGACCACCACAATTCATGTGAGAATGATACAGTTTGCATTGTTAACAAAAGTGTAATATGCACTTGGTGACGGTTTCAACTGCGGTCGAATTTTCAATTTTTGTGGAGGTAAGTAATTCGGAATGGTACTTCTAAGAATGTAGTAATTTATGGTAGAAATTATTAAACAACATCTCTTTCTCAGAAACCTGAATTGGCTAGTATATCCAATTAAATCATAACTCCCAGCGTTTCGCGCCTCATTATGAGGAATAATTAAAAAATAGATAAAAGAAGGAATAAATTGCATTATACATGACTACACTTAAATTTTATTCAAATAAAAAACAATGTGAAGTGCATAAAATAATAATATCAGAGAATTCCATATTTTAACAATGCGAAATAAATTCAAAGTTATTTTATGTACCAGATGTACCAGAAGTAAAGTAAGAACGTGGAAAAAGGAACTAGACAAGTTTTCACGGATTCAGCATTCGCTAGCCGATAACGAGAGATTTGGGCTCAACTTGAATGTTGATTGAATGGACAAAAATTAAGTAAAAGAAAATAGGAGTAAACTCGCCTTTCTTAAGTCTTTTATACAAAGATACAGAAAACAGAAGAGAACAAAACATCACATTCCACTTGAACGTAACAGCTGAAGTGAAGTTTTAGCATATCTGCTAAACAGAACATATTGTAATACACATTATCAGCCATAGACACATTGTAACACACGTAACACGAAAGCCAAGCCACACCATTGTAACATATTCATTATAACACATTCAGTAAATCAGATCATACCATACACACCCGGAAGAGCTCAGGTCACACCGTTCATATAAAAACAATTGTGACACACTTAACAGAACCAACCGAAAACGTACAACATAAGCAGGAACAGTTTATGCATTATAACCCAAAGCAGGAACAGTATAAGTATAAAACCCAAAACAGGAACTTAGTGACAAGAACCTTCGTTCTTGTCAACAAAAGACAAACGTAACTAGCTGAGTGAAAACAATAACTTTCCAACATACAACCCGTAACCAAATGTCAGAAACCCTTAACTTCTTTTGAGTATAAATAAAACCAACTCCGATAATGGCAAGTCAGATTCGTTCGGACTGTCAGGATAGGACTATGCCCATCCTACATCTATCGACTTCTCATTTAAACTCTTTATGTCCCCCTACCCAAGGTAA
The DNA here is from genome assembly GCF_943734685.1 of Anopheles coluzzii. Classification (NCBI taxonomy): domain Eukaryota; kingdom Metazoa; phylum Arthropoda; class Insecta; order Diptera; family Culicidae; genus Anopheles; species Anopheles coluzzii. The sequence continues at coordinate 40,091,627 of NC_064671.1, read as the reverse complement.
GGCCTATAAACTCCAACGTTTCCAGTAAGGGAAACCTCTTAAAGGTTTCTATGATCGCCTAGACGATTAAGTGTCGAACGTCCGCTTCGAAACAGTATCCACCTCAGTTCTACTTAATTCGGCAAACGATGACGAAGGCCACCCTGACCAACGCGAGCTCAAAGTTACTACATTGCGATCGACCCAAAATCGAACATACCGTGACTATCTCAAAACATACCACATGGCGACCGTAACAGTCATCAAACATATTACATGGCGATCGTGACAGTCAAAGACCATACTACAAAGTGATTTCATCAAGTGAATTATCGGATTTCACATGCATTCTGCTAAACGCTGGCGCATTCCAGACCGTCGACATTACCTACAGACCAACTTACTTTCCAATACCACACAATGGCATGAGGGAAACGGAAAATGTTCCGTCTCAACCATTTGCCTGATTACAAATCCATGTGTGGATATGGATGTACTCAGGAATATTCTCTAGTATTGAGAGATGTCCAAATCGTTGTCCTTGCCTGGGGTGCTTCGAAGGAAAATGACAGAAAAGGGGAACAAGAACCAAGCAGTGTGTGGGAATATGTGTTTTGCGTGTGCTAGAGCCAGTGTGATTGGAATCGATTTCCATGCATCAAGTAGATGAGCCAATATTACTTTTCTTAAACCGCATCGAAGATAAATGGAAAAGCTCACATCGATACCGCAGCCCAATGCGAACCATCGCCAAGAGCTCTAAGTGAAGCACTACTCCAATATACTGATGCGAACAGCAGACCATCGGCAATAACAAAACTGCACAATCTTCTCTAATCATCTTGAGCGTAAGAGCTTTTGTAGTTTCTTCGTGGTTTACAAGAGAGACCGCGTATTGAAAATAGAGAAAACAAATGGAAGTTCTCGAAACCAGAGCAGTCGCAGAATGGTTTAAACGCAAACACACTTACTCGTGCATAAAACCATCTCCATCTCAGCCAGAGGTTTCAAAATTATACCACAATATAATACCATTATACCTATTATACCATTAATACTCCAATTTTGAAAAAAAAACATCGTAATTTATCTGTCAATTTATTACAACCTGTTCTGAATCGGATATTAGCAAGTGGTGACATGCATTTCACTAGGTTAACTTGTTTTTACCTTGCCTGCAACCGGTTTTTTGTGTATGTTTGTTTAAATGTAACGGGAAAAACCACAGCTTGGTAACCTTCTTAGAAGTGCACCTACATAAGCTTCTCCAAGAATTACAAATGCCACGGCCTTACACACAAAACATGCACAAACAACGCACGTGGGGCTTAAAAAATAAGAATGAGCGAAGAAAAGCCGAACCAAGTTTCAGTCAAGTTTCAGCCTCACCGCAGGAAAGGATCGGAACCGCAACCGTCATCCATCATGTCAAACTGACTGAATAACTTCGCCGAACGTTGTGACCAAAAAAAATCGGGTTCTGTTCCATCGTACCAACGCACCGCACAAAAGGACGCTCGACATGACAGTGAGCTTGTATTTTTGTGCATAATTTCATCCACAACAACGGGATGTCCGCGAGAACTGTCTCTGTAGCGAGATGCCTGCTTTGTGAGTGTGTCAATTGTTTGTATTTTTTTTACACATTTTTGAAAATAAATACATGGTTCACGGAGAAGATCGGGGCCAAACTTTACAAACGGTGTTGATTGTACAAAACGTTTGTACAAAACTTGCAAATACATAAATGTTTCTCTTCTACTCGCAATTTAACAAACACGTTCTTTGTTACAATTGAGCATGACCACAAATTGGTGAAGTGGATTTTTGTGTCACTGAAAATCCATAGCACTGGATGAACGGAACTGACACTTACAATGACACTTACATACATGCTTACTGTCATGTCGAGCGTTCTTTTGTGCGGTGCGTTGGTATGATCGAACAGAACCAGAACCTCCTTTTTGCTCGCAACGTTCGGCGAAGTTATCAGTTTCACATTGGTCAGTTGTTGATGCACCTCTCTGCCGGGACGTACTCGTAGTTCAAGCATCAAAGGTTCGATCATTGTGATCGAGAGGTGCAGCACTATACTTGGAGTGGGATTAAATCACTAAGCTGTATGGCATCCACAAATACATTTCCTTGGCATGTGGCAGGTTGGCATGAACAATGTTCCTTTGCGGAATGTTATAGATTTCCCGCTAGCATCCGCAGAATCACTAGTAGCCATAAAATTTGATTATTTATGGTGAATAGTTATTCACCATAAAGAATCAAATTTTAACTGCAAGCGGTATGTACTTAAAATACCGTATAGACAACAATTAACCAATGAAACGTCTATAATCAGTTTATAACGATTACAACGTCATAAATTCGTTCGAACGGTAAAGCATACGGATGAAAAGAGGTTTCACTTGAAGTGAAACGAATTGTATAGGGACTGTCAACATCGACAAATAGGTTCCTTCACAAAACCTGGACACACTAACAAGTTTCGTGAAGCTAAGCCCGAATGAGGGATGGTCAAACAAGTAAACTGTCACGGTTCAATTGGGTTCAAAAAAAACTTAAAGATGCTATCAGGCTAAAAAATTTCTTCGCAGTCAAGAAACACCGTTGCCACCGATAAAAACAACAATTGCCAAAGCCTTTTCTACGAATTTCAAGAAAAGGTTAGTGGAAAGGAAGAGTGATAAATACAGAACAAATACCTGAACTGAACGTATATTTCACCAAAGAAGACAGGAAAATTATCTTTTAAAAATAATAGTCGCTTCTATTAGAGCGGGGTGTAACAATGCTTCGCTACAATTAAAATTTCCGAGATGCCTAGTAGCAACGTCAAATATGTTACCGAATTGTATGACAATAATTTCGATTAATTGTTCGCAACTGCATAGCATAAACAAGCATAAAAGATAAATTTCAAACAATCTTTTTAACAACCGGAGCGTTAAACAAAAAGCGTTACTGTACATCACATTCTATCTCAATTGCTCATGATTTTACTTTAAACTCTGCGTCTCTAACCTTGTCAAGTCAAGCTTCATCAATTCTTGATATGGTCTGCAAAACAATGAACTTATTGTTTTAAATATTTAATTTTTATGCGAGTCTCCCTTGCAAGGTGTCAACACAAATTACTTTTATTGAACATCATTTTACTTCATTTCATTTCATTTATTAATTTGGATATGTCTGCATCTGGTGTTGAGCATAATTACTTAATCATTGTTGCATGCGGGAGCTATGACATTTCTCTACCACCACTCCTTCAACGATTTTACAATCTCTTAGAATCGAAAATTGCGTGCATTGTACGCAGCATGAACCTCCGCTACACTAGCTCTTACCAAAGGGCAGCTATTTGACAACGCAAATAAAGTGGTAAAGAACGATGATAATTCAATCAAAGTTACGCTTTCACGCGCCACCGTGACGCTGAGTGGAATTTAAATTTATTCTAATTCGACAAATCAACGGAGGTGATGGCAGCCAGCGTCCCATGCGAGTTTACCATCGAGTTTGTAGAGTATGGGAAGAGGAATTTGTCCTCACAGGGTACACCGCAGTACTTTCAGTAAGTCCTGACTACATGTTTCCTTAAAGAGAGTAATTTAATTTTACACGACCAGCTCTAATCAACTCAAAACGCTCACTATGTAAAACTAGTACGCTCTGCTCTCAAGAAAGACTATTGTTACGTTTTTTTGTAAAAAATGAAGAGGGTAAAGACAAAACAGGAGGCAGCTGACAAAAATGAATGTTCTTCGAACGGGGGAATGCTTAGCGGCAATTGTTAAAATCACTTCAGAGCTACGAATATCATCCTTAAAACCATCTTCCATGGTTTGACTGATATTAATTTGAGCACAAGAGGCGTCTTCATCTACCCAGCGATACCATTTTTCCACTCCTCCTGTTGCAACGATCAATCTAGTAAAGGGCTTAAATAAAACTCTTGGCGAAATTTTCCTTTTAATAGTGGGAACTGTTTTATATTTCGACACTTTAAAAAACGTTTTCCGCAGTTTCTCCTTTGCTCTTGATGTTGCTACTAACTTTGTTTACGCTTGCGCGCGTCCCTTTTTCTTAACGACCTCAGTTGACCCTTATGCTGACCGCGGCCGACCTATTTTCTGATTCGTCCCTTTAATGCGCAAACTGGTTATGCTCTTCTTCCAACGGTTGTCTCGCTTTAGAAGCATTTCGAAAGCTTTGCGCCATTCGAACGGATGATTCGAAAATATGCTGTTCGAATAGCTGTCACCGCCACAACAACAATAACAATAACAACTTTGGCTGTCAATTAGGGACCTCGTGTTAACACCTCCTATCTTTGTTGGCTACCAGGAAAACCGGACCTGCACCAAACGGGAGTACAAAACATTGCATTGCAAGTTTGTGTGAGTTGTACCGCGTACCGCGTCATGTACATACATTTCCCTCTCAAGCCATACTTCACCCCATCAGTGGCGAGGCGTTAAGGTAGTAATTTACAAAAGTGTATGTAAAGAAACATAATAAATCCCACCATACCGCTCGAACGCCTATGTCGGCAGCACTTCATGGTAAACCGGAAGCTCAACAAGGATGTCTCATATTTTGCATGAACAATGAATGTGACCCAATGCTCCGTTCGGCTTCGTGCAGTTTTGAATGATGAAACTCAAACGCACGGTGGTAGCGAGCACGCGATGACCATTATCCTGGCGTGGCAGCACAAGATCGAATCCAAAATGTATGCAGCAACACAGATGATGGAAACACACTACAAGGAGCATATGCACTCACAAAAACACGTTTCGACAAGCATGGTTTTTGTTCACTGCGAGAACAATCCATATTGTTACTTATACATTTTTGTAACGATTGTTTTTTAATAATTATGGCTGAAATTAATAACATGTACATGGTTCGGCGTGATGAAGTGTTTGGTTAGTATTCTTTTGGCAACGCACACAACACGCACCAGCACGCACGCCTAATCCATTTCCTAGCGTGGTGAAAGGAATACAGTGCCTACCAAAAGCATTATGACGCAGCTTTACAGTTTAATGTGATCTATCATACGCGGGGCTGTGGATAGTGTTTTATTTTCGACATAAAATGTTATTATTATTGGTATAATTTATAAACTGAATTGGTGTCATGTGTTTGTCACTGTGTGCCTATGCTGTTGTTTTAATGTCTCGCGGAAAAACAAACACCACGATGCGCTTTTAAGTTGCTCTTTAATTGGAACGTGATGTGGTTTTTTATAAATTAGCATAATTGTATGGTTCTGGCAAATGAGCTGGCTTGGGTAAAACAGAATTTCAAATTATATTGGGAACCGTTTATTGCGATGGCCAATAATCAACATTGCAATTAACCTTCTAACTATCCATACAAGTAGATGAACACTATAGGAGAGGATTCAGCCTACGAGTGCAATTAAACAGCCGGCGCTGATCTTACACGTACGCGAATTAGCAGGAGTTTAATTTGCACACCGATGAAGCATTTCAACACGTGCTACGCTCTTTTGTAACGCTCTATGATGTCTCCTCGGCAGGGCACAAATCAACCGCAGCAACGGTGGTTCGGTTGAAGAATGCCGGCACCCACCCTGTGTTATATGAATGGAATGGGAGGAGCTAATTATCATACACAATTTGAAACAGCTCGGCGCACCAACATGACTTGTGCAGTTTCCCCTCGTTCGTGTCTGGGAAACATTAAAGCATATTTAAAGCGGCACATCCCGACTAATAATCAACCCTTTCCTTATCTTGCTCTTTTCATTATAGCGTCCGGTGTACGATACAAGATCTCGAGCGGTAACATAGGCAATGTGTTTGCCATACGCAACACAACAGGCGCCAACATACGTAGCCAAGGCGTTGGATTATGAGAAGATTAAAAAGGATAGACCAAAGAGATACCTACTGTGCCGCATGTGGTGCGAATTCATCAATTAAACGTGATCCCACTTATCCCACATACACCACCGTTCTCATCAACGTACGCGATGTAAACGACAATCCACTGGCGTTTGAGAAATCGTTATATCGCACACAAATCACCGAGGAAGACGACCTAGGGATGCCGAAGCGTGTACTGCGGGTAAGCGATGGGACCATCTGACCCTTGCGTTCGAGACAGTTCGGCTGGAGGCGACTCATGCTTGAGGGACTAGAGAATCGAGAAAGCATTCCTCTGGGATAACCAGAGGCCGGTATCGTTGATACTTTAGGACGGGTTGTGAGAATTGGTTTGGTGCTTATCTTTCCCAATATCATCCAGTATCTCGTAATAGGGTCGCCCAACACAAACACCTGATTTGATTGTAAAGATGAGATTCTCGAACTGTTTCACCAGTTCACCAAGGCGTTCAAAATGGTCCAGCCTATTTGTCCAAACACGAACAACATGGGAGTGAGTCTTTCTCCTGATCAAATCTCTAACTATGTGTTCACTGAAGAGATCGAAATGGATCCTTTTTTACCAAGCCTTTGTTGCATTCATTTCCCTTCATGATCCCATCGGAACATTTGCTTAACCTTCTTAGAAATTTTTAACGAAAACCACTGGTTTTGATTAAGCCGAGCCTGCAAAATATATCCACGAGGAAACGACGCATCTTGCGATCATATCGAACGAGTTTGCAAATTACAGTTTAATGATTGTATGGGTGGCAATAGCTAGGGAGGGGACAGAGAAACACCAAAAAGCATCATCCTTTGTCCAGACCGCCCTTTATTTGCAATGCTCTAGAGAATTTCCTCACAAAATGAGTTCAGTTTTGCCAGAATCGAGTGTACCGGGGATGATAACGGGGAAACAAAATACAGCTCAAACCTTACCAATTTAAACAAAGTGTTTTATTGTGCGTTTGTGGGCTGTGCCTGCGGGCTGTAATTTTGGAAAGTCGCTAGAATTAGATAGTGGTGTAGACGATTCGCAATAACTTACCCACAACAGAGGGCTGACCCTTCCGGAAGGCATATCGGTGTAACATATCGGACAGCCTTTATTTTAGACCATTAGCAAGAAACTGTAGGCAAAGGGCAAACCAGACTCGGGGAAGCATTTTCAAATGAGACGTATAGGGACACAAATGGGAATAGGTGGCTCGAGTGAGATAACGGTCCTAATTACGAATTTAGAACGATTTCGTAAGCCGGTATCAAGAGTTTTAACATTGTACTCGACAGCAACCCATACTTCAACAAAATGTGACAATTTACATGTAAACTCAGCTCTCTGTTTTTTTTTTCTCTGTCTACCTATCTGGTTTGCCAATAAATACCTCGGTTAAAGGCGACCACCCATTACTCGTCGGACCGAGCAGTTCCGGCGTGTGGTATGCGTATAGCTGTGCGGACTGAGAGAACGAGAGATAAGCTGCAAACGAGCTGCCCCGAGGCACCTTAAACATTGACTCCTGACGCACTCCCTCAGATGTTTTTTTCTTGTTTTTTTTTTTTAAGGTAGAAAGAATGGGCACCCCGGTGGGTGGAAATGTGCATCTAATAGGCGGCGCTGAAGAGATCTGTTCATTGGTATACCTCAGTCAGCGCACCTAGAAGCTTACGCATTCCCAGAAACGCTTTAGCAGAGCCAAGCGGAAGGAAAGAGATCCTGAAAAATTACAATAAATGTGAAATATGTATAAGAACAATAAACATTCAAAATAATGGTTCGAATCCGGGAGGGATGAGTCCTGTGAGAGATTTTGTAGCCGTGGCAAATGAAATTCGGTCGACGGCAAAAGCATCGGAAAATCGGAACATACCATGCCTGGTAAGAAGTGTACAAGTTCCTGATATGAAAGTGTACAATCGAGTAAGTATGAGAGAGATAGCGAGAGAGAGAAAGAGAGGGTGAGAGAGAGAGGGAGAGAGATATGGAGAGAGAGAGAGAGAGAGAGAGAGAGAGAGAAAAGTGGGGAGGAATTATACAAAAATACCAATTAAACCGAAAATTCCCAAATCACTGAGGCATCATAATGCTTCCCGGGTTTAGTTCAACGAATCGCTGCAAAATGGTTTTCCAGTTGGAAAAGCTAGCCTTGCATAAGGCACAGAGAACAAAGTGCCACTTACTAACAAACTAATACAACGTCACAACAAAAAACACACATTTGAAAGTCCTTCCTGCATGTTGCTTAGCGCTGTGCATGGCATTTTGTTCCCTTTCTCGTTCTCTCCCGTTCCGACAATCATTGAAACCAGTTCAACAATGCTATTGTTAAATATTTCCATGCAACGTATGATGGGAGCACTCCATAGTCCCGGGTGGGCGAGAGCACACACATACATAAAAGAAAAACCCCTTTAACGCTTTATTGTATGGTTGTTCTCAACTTTGTCGGACGTGATTTAATCTTATAAAACTTTGTCAGACTGCTGGATTAAACGGGAGCTTTGCTTGAATGTGTGTTATAAAACTCTATCTCTTTACAGTTGTTTTAGAAGATTAAAAGCCTTGTGACCCCGGTTCATCACACGGCATGAAAGTTTCAAATCAATAAATGTTAATTATCTTTCATCGCTTGAAAGACAAATACTTGCCTTAGTCCGCGTATGAAAAGGAATGAGGCAAATGAGTTGATGAGGATTTTAATTTTGTCCGTCACCTCCAAGAACAGAATATTCCTTTTACGAGCGATAAAAAAAACCCAAACCTATTCTCAGTTTCTTCTCTTTATGTAAATTATACATAAAATGAATAACCATCATGTCAAACATAGCGCGAAAGTAAAAAAAAAAAGCTTCAAAGGTCCAAGTAGTACCTAAACCGTGCTTACGTTGCATGTAATTGATGAATCCGTTTGTAAACAACCTAACTAAACAACCAATAGCCAAATCACTGAATTAAAAATCACCCAAATTTACAGGCACAACATTTTGCACTGTAGCGTAATTTTATGCGAACGTAAATCCCATTCAACCCGCGAATCTATTCGGCCATGGAATTGCGGATATAATTGCCAGCTATGCTCTAAGCATTCGTTGCAAATGACGCTCATTTTCCATTACAATCAAATGCAATTCCGCATTATTAGTGCCCGAGTCATATTTGAGCGTTTATGCAATAGTTATCATCATCATAGGCGTTCCCATCTTTACAATTGCCAAACGGACCGCACGTAGGGGAAAGAGTGTTTGTGATAATTAATCAGTTGCATCAGTTACCAGCACGGTCCAATTGCTACGCTCAAAGCGCTTACTCCCTCTTTTGCTGATGGTCGGTTAACAATTGGTGCCGTGGCAGAAAAGTGATTTCATTCTATTGAAGCTTTAATTAACTTGCTATCATCTTTGACTTTCTATAAAGTGATTGGATAAAGTGCTGGCAAATTGGAGCACTCGAACGGTTCAATGCAATAAATTTTAAAAACGATACCCTCATAAAGCTGATTTTGGTGGAATTTTGCGCCGAAAGCGAGGCACCTACCATCCCAATCATCAGCTCGTTTTAATCTTCCGTAAGGTTGAGGGTCTGTTTTGCTATTGTTGTTATTTCCCACTAACTAACACACCCGCAAAACTGAAAAGCTGGGCAAATGTTTTCCATTCTACGTGCAGTTTGGGTGCTGCGGGTTGTATAAGAAAAGCCACTATAGTGTGAAAAATTCGGGGTACACATTCTTCATGTAGGGCAGCAGAAGACGATAATTCATTGGATGGTATAAATCTACGTTTCAGTCGAGGGCAGGGTCTTTCATACATACTCACTTTGGAGAGAGAGAGAGAATGTGTGAAAAAAATCCTGTCCACTCTTTTAAACCGCGAAAACAGCATGCAAGGGTTTGCTGTTTTAGTTCTAGTTCCAGTAAAAGCTTTAGAAATTGGAATTTCGCTCCCTCGTTTGTTTCATCTCAGTTTCACCCGATTCGTTCAACAGGGCGAGAACAGAACTGGAAGTAGCAGGTAGTTTTATGTAGCCACTTTGGTTAATGTATTCAACGTCATAAATAACGCTCGATCGTTCCACAACTTCAGTAGCCGGCGTCCGGTGTAGAGCCAGGTGGAACTACTATTAACTAAACCAAAGCAATTATAGAAAATTGTGTAAAGCTGACTCTGTGGCTTGAGGCTTGTGGTTTAGCATTAGAATTTGAGCGGTAGGTTGGGCTCCTTGTTTTATTCATGGGGTTTTATGAGGTTTGAGCATTAATTTTTAAAATCTAGCATAAATCGTTCGAATCGGTTCAAGCGGTCTACATAAAACTATATCATTTTTAGTGTAAAACATCGAATATTCGAAAATTTTGCAGACTATTATGTCTCGGAAGAGTGTCGAGTCGTTTGATCCGCTTTCCTAATATATAATTTTAATTTCACTTAAGTTTTGCTCTCTTTGTCATTACCATCACCAACCTCTTGAACATGGTTGACCAATGAATCTTACCGCATGGGAAGAATGTCCAAAAGTTTGTCATCATGAATGCTGTGCCTGGTTCTAGGAAAAGAAAAAACAAGCGCAATCGAAATACTACTACGACCGCCCAGAATTCTTGCTGTCTCAGCGCTTAAACTTTCCGTTCAACTACTGTTTACTGGCTATTGGCATAGGGACAGTGTTCTGCGTAAAGTTCACCTCCTTAAGACCACAGCGTAATACTTTAGTAAGGAAAGTTTTACTTATACTTGTCGTTCGAATCTAGCTGGTGGGGATGTCCAGCCAGCTAGACAATTCGTCTATCTCCAACCGGATACGGTCCATTTGTGTCACCCAAGAACGACTTCTTCCATCCAGCGCGCTGTGGCCAATGGTCACTAAAGAACGGCCTTTTCGGTTGATGTTTTATCTTTCACCACAGAGCGACAGACGCCGTCACCTTCGTTTTTGCACACCATCGGAGAGTTGATATGAATCTGTACCGAAGTCGTTGAAAGTCGTGAAGAATGAAAATCTTAACATCGTTTTCTGGTCTTTGAAAACTGGGACGACAACTAAGTCACCATCTCCCGATCCCTGCAAGCACGCTCCCCCTGGGTAAGGCATAACCTCTCTGTGATATGCCGTCGCCTACCGAAAGAAAACATCCGGAAAAGTTCCCCTTTGAATCAACGTCTAGCTCAATTATTCTGCCGTGCACATTTTCTGCTTGTCTGGCCCCTGGCGCGTATTTGCGAGGACGTGGTAACTCGGTTCGAAACACACCCATGACACAATTTCCGGCTCTTTCATTTACCGATAAAGCTAATGAAAGAAACATCACAGGGAGTCGTCGGATAGCGCTGAAACCATCGCACCACCATTACTTCGTTTTATTTGTCTAACAAAACAGGGATGGAAGTTCGAAACGAAACCGAACCCATGTCATTCGGTTAAGGGAACGAAGTTTTACTGACCATTTCTGTAAAATTGAAACCACCAACCACTACCACAAACCTTACCCAAAATCTACTTCGGGTGCCAGCGGTTTCGGTCCAAGCAAAAGCGCAATTCGCTCAATTGATAAGATTCGCTTTTCGTTGTCGCCTTCCTGAGGAGTTTCTCTGGGGTTTTGCTTCAGTGCAGTATCAGCGGAAAAAGGGCAAACGTGGTGAACCATTACCCGCGACCAATGGATGTCCCATGAAACTCCCATGGGCAGGGAGAACCTTTCCGGAAAATGGGAATATCCTATTATCCTGCCATCGCATCTAAACTACAATGTGAGCAGATAGTTAAGATATCTCCCATCTTTCCAATGACGGTAATGATAAGTGTCACTCTAGTGAAGGTGAACCATGCGGACTATTGGTTTTTAATGGCGAATGACCAGCTCCAATGACCGTTGACGAGCCGCTTCGGATGGTTTGATAATGAGGCATCAAAAGTAAACAAACCATTAGGGCAAATAATACGAAGCCATAACAGTGAGACAGGAAGACGTGCTGACGATTTTATTCCATCTAAGTTATGATCGATCGTAAGAAATTATAAGCTTTTGATGGCAAGGTGATACCCGTTAGTTTTGAGATAGATCTTTTTAGTAAGGGAACAAAACCATTCAATACCAAAAGCTCGTCTATAAAATCATCTCTATTTCTCTATAATGAAGTGATGATAAACAACAAAAATATTGTTTTATTGATTTTTTGGATTATGCATTACTGTATCCGTTGACTGTAGACTGCTGCAAAATTGTTTAATGTGTGTCATGCTGCTTTTTCCCTTCAGCTACTCTTTCGCTGCATTAAGCTTGGACATACATACACGGTAAAGACATTTGTGCATGGTATTACGTTCCGTTGTGGGACATTCTTGTCGCTGTCATCTGATAAAACAACCAGCTGCACCAAACAGCATGCTAAATTATCAGAAAAAACACCTAAAAAATCACCGCTTGCATGCTCGTTGCCGTTGTCCTAAAAGTATTCTTCCACTACGGTGAACCATTCAATTTTTGTTCTTTTAATAAACTTTTCTCCCTCCTTCAATTATATACGTGTTTTTTTTCTACTACCTGTCCCATGCACTTATGTAATTCATGTCTCGCAACTGTAGTTGGATCACTGAACATGCCCTACCGTGCGAGGCATTACTTCACCACCACTGAAAAGTATTGAACAGCTCCGAACTGTACCGCTTTGTTTAGGCTTGCTTAACGCATGTAAGTGACTCAGTACAGTAAACAAAAAAATCATCCCCTTATCTTTCTGCTTAGTCCGGGCAGAAATGAAAAAAAAAAAAACTACGCATCCATAGAAATAAAGCATAAACATAACAAAGCTTCCGTGTGTACTCAATTTCATATAAGGCAAGAAAGTGAGGCGACACCGCAGTAAAAATGAAACAAGCGGCAACACATTCGGTTAGAGAATGTTTCAATAGGGAAACAACGGTTTCAGCGGAATGAAATGTTGTGCTGTACGGAAAATGTACGATGTTCCCTTCTAATAACAGATACAAAAATTGCAAACATTCTTCAACATATCTTGCCCGGTGCAGTTGCATTGCAATCGCAAAATTGTAGACAGCTTCGGGCGGACCGGTTGATGGCCCTGCTCAGTTTGTTGTGCAATGCAACAGGATTCATCATTTGTTTGTGATTTCTTGAGCAGGCTGCATATTTTTGTGAGTGGTTCGCAGTATTTTTCTGCCAGGCTCATAGTTTGGACTTGTTGTGCTTTTGCTGTATTTGTTTGTTTGTTTGTTTATTTACAAAGCAGCAACCTGGCGCAAGCACTGCAGCGCATTGTTTGTGTAGATAGTAGTGCAAAAAAGCCATGTTGCTTTTGCCGTAAAAGTGTCTATTCTAACCATGTTTTGATAGACCAAACACGACTAAAGAGATTGTATGTTAATGTCTTGCTTCAGTAATTGAAAGAGCACTACATGACAATAAATAGAAACAATGACATAAATACGATATTTTTATTTCACTAATAAACCTTCACTAATAGTAGAATTGGATGTGTGGAACTCAACTCCTACTTAAAATAAATTAAAACTGCGTGCCATCGCTGACATCGGCTCATTTGCCACGTAATTCGTGTTATGCCTATCTACATACAAAAGGGACGATGAACGAGGACTAGAGCGAAGAACATGTATTTTCAATTTGTTTATGGGCGGGGTGCTTCAATTTCTCCTTTGAGCAATTTGGTCATTCAGATTGTTTTAGTCTTTTCATGACACTTCTTCAAGGTTACTTCACCTAACAATAAGCATCTTGTTCTATAGGGTAAGGTGTCACCATTTGGTCATCTAAGATCAATTAATCGCGAAACGACATCACCATCAGCAGTCTATTTGGATACCTTTGCTTAAATTACTCGTACATTCCGAGACAAATTAATTTAGATGTGTAGATGTCGAGGGATTTTGCATAATGCCATGCTCTTTCATTGAAATGTAGGTTTTTCAAGGTCTTATCAACGAATCGTGTGTAATTATATCATTTCAGTTTTGTACATGCCGAAAAAGAGGTTCCTATAATAAATTGACTCATTTTTATTACCTTTCTCAGAGCTGAGTACTGAGAGTTCAGCACATAAAAACTTAAAATTGGATATTGGTACGTAACATTACTTATATGCTAATGGAACTTGTTTGGTACGGAACCCTAAGTTGTATTTGATTTTTTAGATGTTCTTAAGAAATGTAGCGGTGGCTCTGAAAAGAGCCGATTGTGTACTTTTTTGTTACCAAGCTGGGTGTTTTTGCTTAGAGTTCTGTGCCGCGCGTGTGCCAAGGAGTTATTTATCAGATGATGGTTGACAAGAGAAGTGTGCTGCTTGCTTAGAGAGTTGAATGACAAGAGATTTCTGAATTTGACTTAGCCGCTTTATTTATACTGCATATTTAATTAGTGGTGTGCGTGATGACGAAACGATGACCCGTCGAACAATTTGTAGTGATGTGCCACACACGGCAAAATAGTAGTTATGTGCTACAATCGGGAACGAACTGTAATCTTCGCGGTTTTATTATTCAATCATGTGTTTCTAATTTGCTGGAACAAATACGAAATGTTACAATTACTTATTTATTTTAATATCAACTTCACTGCTCCAACTAGAGGAAAAAAACTTTAACATTCACAAATAGGACGTTCCGACCTTGAAATGATAGCAGACTTCGAGAGATAACTACTATTTCACATCAATCAATATGATACATCTTTGCTGGTACATCCTATTAAAACTATGAAATTATGAATCAATTGAAGCGACCCTTTTTGTTTCTTGACCGACCAATGACCGACATTGAACTGGCAGAATAGCAACTATACACTGTCAGCATAGTTACCTCATAGCGTGGGGGTTCATCGCGCACCTGAAACCAGGCCGACCACCGATGACCGAACTGGCAGAACGGCACCGACAGTGAAACGATCGATTACGCCTTCCCCTCGCGAATGATCCGCCTGGCTTCGAAACTCCACCAACCCAATTTGCTAACGACACTTCATGGCGCAACCAGAAGCAGAACCTGCCAACGATCGGTCACTCCTGCCTTCCCCTCCGAATGATCCGCCCGAGCGTCGAACCTCCACCAATCCAATTTGCTGACGACGACGATGTACGCAGCCCGATCCAGAACCCGCCTCACCCCCTCGTCCGTATCCCAAATTTAGCACATAATAAAAGCGCGATCGAGAGTTCGATCGTGGCTATACTTCACCTAACTTTCATAGTCCCCTTTTCTTTGTCGTTCGTCGTTAGAAAGAATTCTGGCCCGCTACACAATGAAGCATTTTGGTAGCCGTTATTATAAACGTTCTCAAAACTCCACATAGCTTGGCTTGTAAAGTTATCGAGTTATGGCTCTTAAACTGAAGGCTTCTCTGCCTCCTATCAACTCAAATACTATTCTTCTAGTTATCCGACTGGAGCATACTCCTGTTTCATGTATTCAATAGCTTGTCGTAGTTAATGATTTCACTTTGATCAAACTTACTCTTCACGATTTGCGTGTTTCACAAGATTTTCGATTTCACCGAGCATTCATCAACAGAGTGAAACATCCTCTCCGGAAAATCAAACACCCAAAATAATGCCAAGACCTTTTACCCCCCCCCCCCCCCCCACCACTACAACACCTTTCCCAATATTTCCTCAAGCTACTCTACACAAACACGCAATGGAAAATGTTTGAAAAAGTCAAGTGACGAAGACTGTTTAGCTTCGCTATTTTGAACTCACTGTTATCCAACCCAACTAGAAAGTCGGGATCCTGCTGAAGCATAGAATGGTGTCGTAAAGTTGGTCGTACTATCTTACGAAACGCAGCATGCAATAGTCGGTTGTGCACCGTACATTTCGTAAAACATACATGCACTCTCTTACACGACTTCTGAATGGTTAAGCTTAGATTCCAAACATTATCGTACACTATTTTGCCATTGTAATGGTTCAGTACTGTCATCGAGCAAGTGCCATACTGTTTGCTTTGCCTTAGGTCATGTGCTGGTCGTGGTGGCAAACTGCTATTGGTTTCATTATTTTACACAAAAATCATATTATCTTGTGCAAGAAAAGCAAAATAAAAACCTCCAAGAACAAGTTGAATTAAAGCGCACGTGGAAACGGCGAGAATGGCCTGAAACATAAAAACAAATCCACTCTTTTACGACAAATTTACTCCCGTCCCGCAAACTTGCACACTTTTATTCTGGTTATGTTCTATCTTTGAAAGAAGCATACGGTTTCACCTTCGACGGAATTGTATACTTCACAAATGTGTCGTTTTATAGACAGAATACATGGCCCACGAACAAGTTCAAGTTCACTTATCAAACCGCTGAAGGAACGGTAAGAATAACAGTTTTTGAAACGCCGAAGCAGAAAACGAACTACTCTCGTTAAGGAGTAAAACAAACGGATCCAAGAAAACACAATTCAAGAAACACACAGAATCTACAATTGTTTCTATAAAATGGGAAAGAACATGGCCACTGCCGACATTGCTGGAGAAATCACGTCCATACAGTTATGAGGCCGTAAAGTGTTGCACCAAATCTACTACTGTATCCACCGGGTCCCTCACCGGGTCCCTCACCGGGGATATGGCTGCACTATAAAGAGAATCGTAAATAATATTAGTCCTAATACAGTACATTTTAGGTGGTTCTTCATTTGTTCGATTGTCCCATACTAACGAGAAACGACTTGTGTAAGGGTGCCACAAAACTACAAAAAGGCGTAACGCAACTACTCTGCTGATGATTCGCAGCGAAAAGCAGCTACATCTTACTTTGATTGACATTTGACCGCAAATAGATTCAGTAGAAAAGAATGAAGGAGTTTCTCAAACCAAGGATTTTCTCTATCTATACCTCGATCGGTTAGACTATCATACAAAAGAATCGAAGTGGGGGAAGTATTCTATTCAATTTCAGCAAACCAAACGTCAAGTTTTTGGAGCATATTGGATGATTTCTTAGGCAGCAGATAGGTACCGATGTTACATGCTGCCAAATACTCTAACTAACATATCTGTGCCAGGGACGCTATTCAACCAGGATGGCTTTTGCTAGTGCAAAAGGAAAAAGTACGAATCTTTACGTAACCAAAAGTTTTCATAAATTTTTGGTAACCGCTGCTCTACAGATGACCTCATGAGTGCTCTAAACGAAAGGATGCTACACTAAATACCAATATATCTCGTCTTAATTTTTCCCTAACCCGCTCGTCAGCATCTCTCAACACGACATGCACTATGACCAAAGAAAAAGGTGCCCTCTTAGCAGAAACAAGGCACTTGTCTTACCCAAAAGCGCAACGACGATGCGAATGTGGCATAGTGTCCCACAGCTGATAGAGCCCGGTGCTCATCGGTAGATAGTTTGAACTATCCCTGTTCCCCCAAGAACCATTGGACACTGAAAAAATAGATTGTATTTTTCATTAGTTTCCTAAAGGTTTTGAAATGATACTCCCAACCGCATGGACGTGCATGGGTGATTGTTACGAAATGAAAACCAACGCGGTGTAAATTCTTTGCCGAAACGATTTATTGTTCTACGTTTGCCAAAAAATTAGTCTTCGACCCCGCTTTTGGTTTTGAGAGACCTTCTCCGTGTCCTGTTGCCCTTTTTATCCTTTGCTTGCCGAACCGAACGCGATCGGTTGAAACCCGAACCGATATCTTACATCTTTCAAAACGCGCGTTTACGACAGGTCGTTGGGTACCTTGCGAAAGGGTTCCAACATTGTCCCCCCAAGTGTACCACAGTTGATTTTTCGCTAGCTTCGATAACAAAAAACCTTTAACGTGTTCGGCACTTAATTATTTTCCGCTTCGTTTTCTAACATTCCAAAAAATTAGATCAACTATAGAGTCAAAAATCGTTTCGTAGATCAAAATCGAAGTAAGTCGCGCGTGTGTTTCTATTCGCGTAAAGATAAACCGTGTTGCAAGTGACGAGTGAAAGGAAGGCTGAGTACGCGTCGTATGCGAAGGGTGGAACCAGCTACCGAAAGACGAGTCCAAAGATGGAACGCGAGTACGTCTCCATCGACCCTAGCGGAGCATTCCACACGGGAACATTGCGCGAAGCTGCCATCTCGTCGGAAGTAGTCACCCCCAGAAGGTGCATTTCAACAAATGGAAATTGGATGCCTTATGAGCGGGTGCAGAGTAAGGCGGGAACCTTACATCGTCGCAAACTCATCACGTCGGAAGTAGCCACTTTGAGGAGCATCTCTGAAGCAGGAGACGCGAGTCCTCACAAACAGGTGCAAAGTAAGGCGGGTGAGTTACATAGACACGGAACGCAAAGATCACGGGTCGGGACGGAAGGGATGAGATCTACGTACGAAAGACGGCGACAGAAGAGATATCTGCGTCAGCGCAAGCTGCGGAAAGTCGATGATGAAAACGTTCATAACAGTTTCGCGGACCGAGGCACACCGGTAGAATTCGAAACAGAATTAGAATTGTGGCTTCGCGGCATAAAGCATCATTCGAGGCAGACCACAGCAAAGGAAAATGGCCTTTCGTCAACCGAGGGTCATGAACTTCCTGATGATGACACGCACACTACCCAGAGCCGTGCAACACAACACAGCCAAACGATGTCGGCCTGTACAATACACATGCAGCATCTTAGAGAAGCGAACACTCTAGGAAGTGCGATTCATCTGGAGAACGCAACACAATCGCAACACATGTTGCACACCGATTATGCCACTGACCACGAATGTGAAATTCGGAACGTGACACGCTCGAGGTATAACTCACACCGGAGAAAAAAAGCACATTCCGCACACGTATCACGCACGAGGAAAAATAAGCACCAGTCCGCGGTACACTTGAAATGCACTTCACACTCAAGGCTCCCCACACAGTCTTTACAAATGGCTAGCATCGGGGACGGGTGTATGACGATGATGTCTCGACCAATATGCTTTGATTGGATGAAAACAAGGACAGTCTCATCGAAGGTGTTGATCGATGGACGTTTGAGCTGGTTGATGGTCTGCTTAGTGATACCGGCTTGGCTACCATCCCGGTGCAATCCGGTGGCACAAAGGAACTTATTCCTCAACAGAAGAAGCTACATTAGATCGAGCAGTATAGCAGTGAATTCAGAGGCGAGTCAGCTACTTCGGATTCAGCCCCAAATTCAGCAGCTTGTACAAGCGAAGCAGGCGAAGCGGCGCATCCGGCTTACTGTAACGCAACGGATCCGCAAATTGTTCAATCAGAGCAGGTAGCGAGCGATGTTATTTTAGCTTCTGTGCTAGTATGTGTCGTCTCTGGAGGAAGCTCGGAATTCCTGCATGTGGACCGGAGCCAACAAACGCTAACATGAGATGATAAGAAGCTCCAGTCCACCCCATGGTATGAAATGTTGTTAAATCTAAAACTAAAATAATTTCGTTTTAGCTGTAGCAGCGAGTGGAAGGTACATATACTTAACTAAGCCGGACGAACAATAACGCCTAGCGGGGAGGAAATGACAGCGGCGGTGTAATTTAGGGTTATCAACGATGCACCGTCTACCAATAAAAGCACAATATACGCGTGTATTTTGTGAAACGTTGAGGTGAAAACAATCGGATCTGAAAAACCACATGTAATCGGCGAATGACAACAACACACGCGAACGTGATATGACAGGTCCACAAAGGAAGTGAGGCGACAGTTGAAGTGAAACGCCAGATAGAATCAACTGTGCCACACTTGGGGGGACATTGTTGGAACCTTACAACAGCATAATAGAAGGGTTCCAACGACCTGTCGACATTAGCGTTAGAGCGTTTCTACATACACCGAGACTGCAGCTGAGAGATGGCTGTGAGAGAATTGACAACCGGTTTCTCACGCTGGTATGTGTAGAAGCTCTGAAAAGCGCCGAGATGAGATCTTTAAAATTATGTTGAAAAAATCCATTTTAATCGCTAAAATGAAATTAAAAAAGTTTCTTTTACTTTTTAATAATATTTCTACGATTATAAGACGGCAAAAATGCAAACTATAATTGATCGATCGCTATAAACTGCCAATTCAATTTTTTCTCAGCTCCATCGTTCTTTGCATGCCGAGGAGAATTCTCTCACCGAAAATGCTGTCAGTCGCTGTCAAAGCATGCTGTCAGTTATTTTCTCAGCTGCATTCTCGGTGTATGTAGAAACGCTCTTAGGAATTGTTTAGGAGAAAAAGAGATAGGAAAAAAGGGAGAAAAAGCTAGGTGAAAAACGATAAAACGGTCTCGAAAGACAAATTCTGGCATTATCGTAAACGAACCGGCGGAATAAACAGACTAATTTGGCAACAGCTAAAGTATAAAAAAAAAAAAAAAAAAAAAAAAAAAAAAAAAAAAAAAAAAAAAAAAAAAAAAAAAAAAATTAGTCTTCGACCCCGCTTTTGGTTTTGAGAGACCTTCTCCGTGTCCTGTTGCCCTTTTTATCCTTTGCTTGCCGAACCGAACGCGATCGGTTGAAACCCGAACCGATATCTTACATCTTTCAAAACGCGCGTTTACGACAGGTCGTTGGGTACCTTGCGAAAGGGTTCCAACATTGTCCCCCCAAGTGTACCACAGTTGATTTTTCGCTAGCTTCGACTGGGGCTTCACTTTCTTATCGAACCTGTCAGATTAGCGCGTGTCGTTTGTTTACATTTGCTACCTCGTGTTAAAGTGGTCTCACGCAGCATTTATGAACAGTTTCTTACCGTGCTTATCGTTAGCGCTTCGAAAGATGCTATCCCGAGCCCTATACTGTTATTTGTGAACCGTTCGTATGTGCGTATGATTTCTGAAACGCGAGGTCATTATGTGGACCTTTTTGGCGGAGTCGGCAGCTGCTACAGCGCGTTTGCCCCGGGCGATTGAACCATCGCTTATTTAGCAGTTCAATTTGCATCACCGGGCTATCCTCCTGCGGCGTTCCCTCCTGTTTACGAGAAGGTTGAGCCCGTTTCATCACCGTGTAGAACCGACGCTTGGTCGAAGTATTGTTGTCTGCTCGCCCGCTGCGATCATCAGATAAGTGTGGTTCTATCTTCGCCTTTGTTTTATCGTCTGCAACGGGATTGATTATTTTATCTGTTTTTAGGCATACATACCGCTGCTTTGCCGCAGCCTTGCAGAGTGATTTTGGACCAACGGAAAACTCAAGCCCAGGTACATCGCTTTCGTGCTCCGTATTCTGCAGCGGTACGGAGGTTGAGCTAATCGGTGCAATGGTCCGGTGGCTGCGACAGGTTGGCTTCTTCGCGATGACGCCATGTCGAACATTTCGATCAACTGCGTAAGGACCCTAAATTAGCCATCCTAAACGGGTCCTGCAAGCGACTGGCTCGCCCCGTTTGCCCTTCAAGATCTGCATTGGTTGGCTCAAATGGCAGTTGTCGGCTCCAATAAGAACGCGAGGTACGATACGCACATATCGACTTACTGGTAGTCCTCTCAGGTGACCGTATGTGGCGGCAAGTTGAGCCACATCCAGTGACTGTGCGGGTAGCGCAAGTTGCTTAACGGTGTGCATGTGTATCAGCTCCTTCATACACGACTCATTGCGGCCAGACACACGTACTGACACCTTCATGGAATCCTGCTCCTTTCGGGAAACCTTCCCTGTCCATTGCAGGTTGAGTGGGTGTGGTGCGCCGGTTACACCAAGTTCTTGCATCAGTCCTTCATCCATAAGCGTTGATGTAGACCCATCATCCAGTAACGCGAACGTATCGACGCGCGCGGCAGGCCCATACAGAGTGATCGGCACGTATTTAAGGAGTGTGCCTTCATTTGATCCTGTATGGAGTAGAATATTAGCCATGCCTGGTTCAGAAGTGTTACCTGTCCCCCCAGTACACGGATCATGTGAAGTAGATGTGACCGTATGTCGGTGTTCCGTGTGAAGCAGCTCGTGGTGTTGTACACTGCATCCATCGATACCACATGGCCTCGTACGACTGCATCTGCCGCCGTGATTGGCAAGACACTTCCTACATATCTTTCTCTCGGTTACGAAACCTCTTCTTTCTGTTACAGTGCTGTTCCGGAACGTCGCACATTGATCCAGGGATCCACAATTGGCACCACAGAGAACGCACGCTGGATGCATCACTGGTACCTCAATGATGTTTGCTGGTTTCCTAACGCGTTTCCTTCGCGAAATCGTCGTATGACAGTAGGCCGCTTGGACTCGTTGGTTTGGTCTAGCGGGCCGAAACTTTAGACGCCGACATTGACGGTGCTGTAGCTGTTGCGTCGGGAGCTGTTTTGCATGCGTCTCGTCATGTCTCTCCAAGCTGGACGTCATATCGATGACACTGCATAAGTCATGAGCTAGCTCACCAATCCATTTTCCAAACTCGATCAACGTAACTTCCGGACACCTCTTCCGCTCCCTCGCCCAATCAATGCATATGACGGGGGGCAGCTTCTTTACTAGCTCCTTAAGCAACGTAACATCGTACACGTAAGCCTGTAGCCCGGAAGCTTTTACCACTCCAACCAACCGCTTAACGGCAAACCCGAACTCTACTAAGGTTGATAAGTCCTCAGCGTTAGGTGCGGTCATTCCCCTTATTTTGCGGATCATCGATTCCACAATTAAATCGGGTCTTCCGTAACGCGCTTTAAGCGTGTCGATGGCATCCTTCAATCCGTCCGGGAAAGATAGGAGATGTCCAACTGTCTCCAGTGCGGGCCCTCTTAGTGCATGATGCAGTCGGGTAATGTTCTCGTCATCCGTATATGCACAAGAAATGGTGGTGCGTTCATATGCGGTAATGAAAGCCAGCCAATCGTCAACATCTCCGGAGAAAATCGGCAAATCCCGCGGTAATGGTTGGCGAGCCGTTACCTGACTATGGCTTAGTACAGTGCTGTGAATAGGCAGATGTGTGTTGTGCCGCGTAGTGTGACCTGCATACGTATTGCTCCCTAAGTGTGCCGTATACCGTTGGTGCATTGTGTTTTCCGGACGAATTGGGTTATTTTGTGTTGTGTACCCAGGATGTGATGCGTTTTCCGACTGTGTCGCATAACCGTAGTGTGCAACGTATCCCGAGTGCATCGTGTATCCTGGATGCTGCGAATGTATTGTAAACACATCTCGGCCATGTTGTGTTGCGCGGTGGTTTAGTGTGCGTGTGTTCGATGCGTCTAGGTCGTGATCGTCATCTACGGGGTATCGACCCCGCGAAGGGCCATCATTTTGGTGGGACGTTACTCGCATGGAATTCTCCATATCACGAACTCTTTCTTCAAACAGCAGCTCTCGTGCTACCAAATTTCTTCCAGTAGGAGGCTGCGCAAAACTTGATTTACTATGTTGAGCGTCCGCGATATCGAGTATGCTCAGCTCCTGTTCAATAGCGATACGCCTCCGGCGCCGTTTCTCCTCTGTTAATCGTGTACTTTCCGGTGCGGTTCCCGTCTCTTTGCTCTCACAAATCGCGTTTTCGTTAACGTAACGTTTCGAGTCACCCGCCTTACTCCGCATCACTTCTAGAGGTATCGTATCTCCTGATTCGGGAACTAGCCTCTGGATGTTTTCTTCCGACGGTATGAGCTCGCGACAATATGTGTTTTCCGCCTTACTTTGCACCCGTTCGTAGGATGTAGTATCTCTATCTATAGAGATAATCCTAGGGGTGCCTCCTTCCGACGGGGTAGCAGATTCGCGCAATGGTCCTGGGATGGGTGAAGCTACGCTGGGAACGTACTCTCGTTCCGTATCCGGATGCGTTCCGGAGTTAGCTCGCTCCAGCCGTGGCATACGACGCGTATTGTACTGCTCCATTACACTTGTCACTTTTTTGCGGCTACCGAAACTTTTCTATTTGCGCGCGATTTACTTTACTTCGATCCGCGAAACAAATAATTGCCGGCCACAAAACGTTCGAAACTCGTTTCACAAATTCATTTGAATCGTAATTTTTTGGAATGTTACGAAATGAAAACCAACGCGGTGTAAATTCTTTGCCGAAACGATTTATTGTTCTACGTTTGCCAAAAAATTAGTCTTCGACCCCGCTTTTGGTTTTGAGAGACCTTCTCCGTGTCCTGTTGCCCTTTTTATCCTTTGCTTGCCGAACCGAACGCGATCGGTTGAAACCCGAACCGATATCTTACATCTTTCAAAACGCGCGTTTACGACAGGTCGTTGGGTACCTTGCGAAAGGGTTCCAACAGTGATAGTAGCAGCTTTTTGGCAGCACTTTCCTGGGGTGAAGTGAAAAAAAATTTCTCCGTGCGTTGGAAGACACTTATCAATTTTATTACTTTCGAATTTTCAATTATGGTTCTGACCGTTACATTGCTCCTCTTGGTCGTAAAACGGGGCATGCTTTATGGCCCCAGCCTCACTCATACGATGATCCAATCTGAAACGCAAACGCTTCCGAAGGGTGGTTTTCATTTCAAATGGGGGTGGCTTTTCAGCTTGAAGCAAAAAATTCATTTTGTTTGTGTTTGGAAGTATTCAGAAATAAGCGCCTTTTTGGTATATCCCAGTGAATCAAAAAAGTTTATATTTGATTGAATTCTACAAACTTTATAACCATTTGGCAATAATTTTCGTAAGCATTTTTTTTTTTGCAGTGCTACTACCTCTCTTTGAACTACGAAAAATATTTACGAGTTGCACAGAACAGGATCTATATAATGTAAGCAACAAAGAATAATTGCCACATGTACAGATAAACGTCAAACAAACACGAAAGTATCCTCCTATAGCATATGCATCGAGCCGTCGTTCCTGCACTGATGTAAGGGAACTGTTAGTGAGATGAAAATATAATCTTATTTGCCAAGCACCTTGCCGTGCCTCTGGTGGCCTCACAGGATTTTCCGGTTTTCAACACTTCGCACGCTCGCACGCGGGACAATGTTTGCTGACAGCATTTGCAACGTGACTTACATTGTATGCAACCTTATCGCACGGGGAAATCGATAACGACGACAATACCTTCAATGTGCACTCAACCACAGCCACGATGGGACAAATTCCCACCTACCCTCTATCTGGTTTATCTTTTCTAACCATTTCCCCATAGCTCTAGTTGGTTGATGATGATAAAAGTCAGTAAACGAAAGGCACGTACTGTCATCGGTTGCTGCACTGCACGTCAACGGAACCCTTTCGTACTCGAGCGCATTCTAGCTAGGTGAAGGATAAATATTAACAAGCTTATGCCGGGGTAGATGTCATTACACAAATTCTAGCCTGAAAAATGCATTACTCCGTTCACTCTGTCTCTCTGCCTTTTAAGTCCTCCCTTTTTTCTCTGTCTTTATCTTATCGCAATCGAACGACTCAAACGATCGTTATTTGTGGGGATATTTTCATACCAGTACCATGACACGTTCGTCAGACATCATGGTCTGACGTTCCTACGCTGTAAGACGCATCCTGTTCCGAACCGCTTCAAATGTCGTCAAGAACATTCTCCTACATCCAGCAAACTATAGCCTAGTGTTGTATCACACTTTGTCATGCTCCCAATAACATAGGCTGCCACTAGCAAGCTTTTTGTGCAGAGATTGTGGCTGCATGTTGTTTAACTAGCTCTTTCACCCTAAATGTAAGTATGTGTGTGTGTGATTTGGGAGGAATTCTAACGCTGCGTCATCGTTAGCCGAATACTTTACACATTCAATAGTTTTTTACACGGTTTTGCATATCCAGCTAGTCAGTTTCATCCGGTCGCAAGGTTGGGGATATACAGGAGTACATCCCCCAGTGAATACTTTCCTTCTAATTATAAGAAATGGCCGAAAATTTTTGATTCACCAAATGAATTCTGATAACGAGTTTGTCCTAGCAGAATTTGGGGCAAGTGTGCCACCTTAAGCATGTCGTGTTATACTCACTAAAACTTGTTTATCAAAAGCCGATTTTTAGCTCATATCCATTTTACTTCTATTTCCCACTTAAAAATGAGTTTCGCTTGAAATAAGTGCAAACAAAACTATTTTTGAAGCGTTCAGTGACTTCATGATTTCCCCCCATAGTAGGATAGTCAGTTCTACGTATAGAGACACGGTCCATTCGGGGCTTGAACCCATGACGGGCATTTTTTTAGTCGTACGAGTTGACGACAGTACCACGAGCCCGGCTAACTAACTTGTATCAACTAACCCCACAAAACATTTCACGTTTTCTCAGCTTTACAGTGGTATTCATATTTTCTCGGTTGATTGTTTCCATGATTTTTTTAGAGCTTATTTGGTTTGATTTTGAGTTTGGAAAACTATGGAAAATATCGATTGATTTATATAAAATTCGGCACAG
Source organism: Anopheles coluzzii (assembly GCF_943734685.1). Lineage (NCBI taxonomy): Eukaryota > Metazoa > Arthropoda > Insecta > Diptera > Culicidae > Anopheles > Anopheles coluzzii. The sequence continues at coordinate 40,065,459 of NC_064671.1, read as the reverse complement.
GCCCTAGGCATTGAAATGCAACTAACTGTATACACAATTGATCATTAAACTATTTATAGGAAAGTTGAAAACACAAAATAAATTTTTATAGCAATAGTGCTAGATTCTGGTGCTAAACTTAACCAAAACAAAAAACGTGGTAAATTGATACAGGGTATATTACAACTAAAAATCAAATGAGTTTAAACTGGCTAGATGACAGCTTTAAGTTAAAAAAAATATATTTTTCACAAATTAATTAAGATTAACTATAAACTAATTTGAGAAGCAACGACGCATTATTTTGCGCAGATAATTTGGCAAGATATCCAAATATTTATCAATAAGTCATTGTAGCTCACACATATTTAACACTTTGACCGCTGGCCTGACGTTACAGTGAGCAGGTAGCGCATGGCAAGAGAGCGACGAAAGCGACCGTTTCTCATGCGACTGTTATCACTCTTTTGTTTCATTGCGATAAGCGGCGTAGCACTTGTCGTTCTCGTTTTCTCTTTCCTACCTCATTCGTTTTCAAGAGAAATGCTGAGCATCAGAGACAAAGCTGAGTAGCGAGCAAAGCCGTCATGCGAATTCATATGACGCGGCGCTTAAAGTTTTAAATACAAAACTATGGCACGTTAGTTCAGTTTTACTGATAAGAAGAAGAAAAAAAATTAGTGTTCATTACATCCAAGCTATACTCATTTATTTGGTCAAAGGGAGGTCATGGATATCATAGGACCTCCTTTTGACCAAATAAATGAGTATAGCTTGGATGTAATGAACACTAAATGTTTTTTCGTCAATTCGTCAATCGTCAATTAGTCATTTTAACGGCAAAAGGAGGCCTCAATCTTCTTATACCAGAAGTTAAGCTAAAATCATTACTTATCAAAAGGCATATATAAGAATGAGATTACATTAAATACACTCTAAATTTCATGACAGGCTTCTACAATCCTCCCAATATAACAGAAATTCCACCATTCTATCCATGCTTAAACAGAATAACGTTAGAAACGGCTTACCTATCAACAGCAATTATCCAAAAACCAACAGTTAGTTCAACTTTCAAAGCAATAGTAAGTTATTACAGCAGTCCATAAATAATTTAAAAACACATCATAAATTTTAATCTTGTATGTCGCTACATAAATGGCAAACAATTGAATTCAGAACCAAAAGTTCTACACATTTGCTATCAAATGAAAAGAAATACATGCAGGAACTTAATGTATAAATTAGAGGTGTGCCAGATGAACCAGAAAAGTACGGTTCATTCAGTTTACGTGAAAAATTCGGTTCACTAACGGTCACTTAAAATAACCGAAATGCCCACCTCTAGTAGAAATTATAAAAAAAAACTCCCAATTGCCACAAATGTGGATGTGTTGAAGACATTCATGTTCAAAAGGTGTTATAACTCTCGTGTGTGAGTTATCAATTAACGTTTATTGCGTCCTGTCTCAATAACGGTCAGCGAGCAAAGAGATCGAGATAAGGGCCGCATGTCCTTAGTTCCCTAATTCTAACTCCGGTTGCCAACGCAGTTGGCAACCATGGCCTAACTCGATTCAGTGGAAGGTTGAGGTACACAGCGACAGGTGGCGTACCTGCTATAATTTGTTGCCTGCTAGGCGAAGATCGCTAGAACTGGTCTAACGCGAATCGAACGGCTATAACTGGTCTAACGCCGTAACGGTCACTACAGTGTCATGAAGAGAAAGGGAAATCGGGAACATTTCTCTACAGTACCAGAAAGGCATACATTTGAATTACTGGCGAATAGCTCCCCGCTGCTAAAAACAGTAACTCTATTCTACATAATCGACGCTAATTTTTTCCGCCGTTTAAGGGGGATTTCCTCTAATTTCTTTGCTTTTGAAAGTGAACAGTGCATACGATGTCCTAAAGCAGCGGTGCTGTATACCAGTAAGGAAACTTTGTTTGCGATTGCTTCTCTGGAAAGAACTTTGCAGTGCCGATGCATTAGCGCGATGATGAAATTCACAACACGCCGCTCAGACGATGTAATGAAACTATGCTTTTAAGTGCTCGGAAGACCTCTGCTTACCGCAATGCATCCACCCGATCGGTTACTATCTTCCGTGCATCGTTGTGAGCTCCCGTGGATGGCATGGTGTAAATGCATTGGTAAATATAAAGATTATTTTACAAGCAAAAACACCACGTACAGCCACTCTATCTTTACAAGCGCAGTATCTCGGTGCATTCGAAGTAAACGGGGTAAGCATATGTAATGACCCTCAATTCAGGCCAGACCGATGCCCCTGATGAACCAGATCAAATCTGTTAATATAAGGTACCGCGTTTCATACGTGCCGCTATACCAAATATCCCTCGTGTCGAGCACGTGGTGGATAAGGATGATCGTTGCAAATATTTGAAGAGGAATCTTACCTTCGTGATGATATTATTCACCATCTTTATTTGGATTTCCTACGGACGAGAAATTGACATTTAGAATCGAATTGAATACTCTGTCAATACTAAGTTACATTTTAATCGCAACAACTCAATCAGAATGACTGAAATAACATTCATGGACTGATGAAGGGATAACTGGCTCAAGCTGCTATAAATCTTCCAGCTTCAAGCTGCACCTTAACGTCACGTTACTCTTGGTAGGTGAATATCTGGAAAATCTATTGAACGATTTCTCCTCCTACGAAACGAATCACTCGTAAACATACAATATCATCGAGCAGTGCAATTTGCAGTTATGCAGTTCATTGCAATGCAGTTGTCAGTCCATCTGACAAACGAAGGAATTTATTTAGCATTCCGAGGCCGTGCCAAGCCCAACCGACCTACCAAAACACGCCAGTTGAGCGTCGATATTTCTGTGTGATCTCACCGATATAAACGAGCAAATGGTCGTGCCAATCATCCGGTTACGAAGCATTCATATTTCTCGTTTACATTTACTTCGGTACTGAATGGGTTTGACAGGGCGAGGAACAAACCTAAGAAAGGCTAGCACCTAGTGGCTTTGCAATTTCTACATTTCATTGAGTCAATCTTCCTTCTTTGATCGATTTCGGTAGTTTGTAGAAACAAGCCTTTCTCTATCTATTACTATGCCAAATTTTCGTATTTCACCTGTTTTTTTCCATCCACTGACCACTTATTGACTATCTTTTGATGCCTTTCCATTGAACAGGTTACCGCCTCGGATACCGACGTAGAGCGGCCGAACAAAATAATCTAATTCCTGATCGGACTCAGTATTAACATCGAACATCCTTCCGACAGCATCTTTGACATAAACAAGGTCACGGGGGAAATATTTGTGCTTAAGGTAGGTCAAAGCTCTGCACTTGGAAGCGCACGTTATATGTCAATGACGAAAAACAAAACAAAAACACTACAATTAAGTGTGACGACATGAAATGAAACGAAAAAAAATTGAGAATTGTGGCAACACCACAACATTGAAATGAAATGGGAGAAACCTTTTATGTTCCTACGGTTGATAACATTCGATCAGACCGGTGCAAAAGTTGACTGCACAACCTGTTCGCCATCTGAAGCTGAATGGATATGATGACATTTTTGTTTCAGAATTATTTAATCGTTGAAAGTCTTTACAGCCATTTTTGCAGAAATTTCAAGATAATGCGTCTCTCCTGTGCGATGCATCCTTGGCCCAAAAGAGAAACTTTTCGATTACAAATTTGGATTTTGGTCTACTGTACAGTTTTGCATAACTTCTCACTTATGTCATGTGTCCGGTGTGTAAACGATTCGGGTCATACTACAAGAACAGATAATCGTGCTCAGTATGCCAGTCACTAATTATTTACACAAGCAAAAAAAGAAATTTAATTAAATCAAGCAATTTTGTAGATTTTTTTCTTGCTGGTAACGAGCAAATCCGACTCAAAGCATCAACAGCGTCCAGAGAGTTTTTAGCTTTATTAAGTCAAACACATTTTCATTCCAAAACCTTTTAATGAATTATGCAACCCAAGCGTTCATGTCCGTAATGATGGAAAGTTATAATATATGTCTTTGTCTCTTGCCTATTGTTCGCATGTACAGGTGACCGATAACGATGGGATCGACGAGAGCGCCAAATACCACGTTTACCATTCGTGAGTGATTGTAAAGCTGAAAGATATCAACGATTATACGCCTTGCTTCAAGAAGCCGAACATCAGAAGAAGAAACAAAAACTGGGAACAAAAACCGTTACAGGTTCCAAAGCAAACACGTACTCACCGCCCTCCAAGGTTCCGTACATCCAGCTCGCTTGACCGGAATTATAACTTTTATGAAGCACGAATGCATCCAAAGACATCGATACAACCAGCCGCATAACAAGAACACTTTCTTTGTTCGATAGTTCCGTCAAATTTCGATATGGTTTTGGTCCATTTTGTTTGTTTCTTTTATTCAACAAAAACTTGTTAAATAGCGTGGTTATGTCGATGTAAGCGTTCAATAAAATCAGCGCTGGTTGGTTTCGTTTTTCAAAGCAAAAGTCTGTTCGAAAATTCTCCACTGTTTGTTTGGAAACTTTACTACTACGGAATCCTTTGCATTTTGCACAAAAGCTTCATTTTGCAGAGATTCATTTTGCTTCTGGAAAACAAATAAAGTCGCTTACTTGTGCAAAGCAAACACTAACTTGAATTTTCAATCAATTACGATGAATGTCTCTATCAATAAAAACGATGATGCGGTAAACCATATGCAGGATAAGGATGGCAGCGATGGACAAAGGACGGGAGGAGAAGCAGGGCATGTAAAAAGTGGATCAAAAGAGCGTTTGTTCCGGCGCTGCAATTGAGCTAAAACAGGAAGCTTCTGTTTACCAATTTGAGAAGCATTTATTGAACGAACGTGCTGCACGACACAACTTCAATCGTTGCAATGAATGGACGTTAGGAAAGTGCCGTTTTCAGCATTTTCCTTTTTAAAATATGAGCATTGGACACACAAAAGATCCTCGAAGTCCGCGACAAGGAGCAGTCGCATTTTTTTTTTTGAAGGCTTTGAGTCATCGTGTTTTCTGTGTTGATCTGCAACACAATGTAGTTTGCAGTCTAGGTGGAAAGATTCATAGGTACAGCTTCTTCCTATGTTTTTTTAGTTGAAGTAAATTTCATTATCAAAATATGAACGAATTGTTTATTTTCCAGTTTTTATGCACCATTCTTACAATGATGATGCAATGATGTGTGATATTTTGTTGCGGTTATACGCTCGTAAAAATGTTCCATATGTTCAATATATCTACAGTGATTGGTAAGGACTAGCAAACGAAAAGATTATGGTTGACATTTTCTTAAATGCTACTACCCGTGATTTGAAAGGATTCTTATTTGGTTCACTGATACAAATCTGTTAGCTTGATCGGCAAACGAGGTTGTAATTAAACGTGATCAGCTGTGAACGCCGTATCATTGATATAGAAGGGAAACCGTTTCAACAAATAATTAAGATACCTGATTGATGCACAAATACAGTTGATTCGCCTAATTGTGTATGTGTGTGTATTTATTTAAACAAGATGGAGGAAATTGTAGCATAAAGTATCAGAAATAAACCATAAGTGTATTTTGCTCCAAAACACAAGTGCTAAAATTAATTTAAAAAACACACATACACGTAACGCAAACATGCCCGAATGGTAATTGACAAATAGAAATAGGTTTTGCTTTTCATCAATCATTTCCAAACCACCTTTGCACTTACATGACGGATAAACATCTGTTCAATAGTAACCAAAAGCAAACCAATAGTTATATAAAACCGCAAAAGAAAATCAAAACCAACCAACAAACAAAACCGAAACATTTCAAATGATGTGCGATTCAATAATGGAAAGAAAACGTCTCACATTCAACTATGAATCGGTTTGTGAATGTTTTAATTTAGGGGTTTTCCATATTCTGTGGTATAATACGAAATACGAAGGGACGAAAAAAAAGCATGTAACAAAAAAAAACAACACGATTTGAAAATACACAAATCAAATGGAAAAGTTGTAAAAGCCTGCGTGAAAAACTGACATTGTAAAGATAAGAGTTTAATAAAAAACTATAAAATTTTATTAAAATCTGGTCACAAGTACATTGCATTTTTTCAATAACATTTATAAGGATGAAACAAAACTGCTTACAATGAATAACAGGTAACAGATAATATGGTCAACACCTGCACATTAAATATAATTTTAATTTTCATGGATGTAGGTCGGCCTCATTATACAGTCGTCAACTCGTATTACAGTGAAATCTATCTAAAATAAATCTTCAAGGGACCGTCAACTTAGAGAGATATTCACGTTGAGGAAAACTGGTGAAGTTGTTGATTTGAAGTGTCCAAGAAACTACGGGAAAAACAAACCTTTGGTCAATAAGTTTATGAATAATCTTCCAAAAATTCATCTAAGAGAAGTTTAGCTACCAAATCGCATATGCAGCTTGAAGCATATTCGCCTTAGGGAGATATTCATCTTGAAGAGACATACGATGTGTGGAATAAGAAGGCACCGACAACATTTTCATCTTATAGAAACAATTCATCTTGAAGAGACTACATCTTAGAGAGATTTTACTGTACTTAACAGCTACCCGTTATGGGTTCAAGGCGTGCCCCATACGAAGGACCGTGCTCCATACTTAGGACGAACTATCCTACTATGGGCAAATCAATGGTATGTATGAGTATGTAATCAAGGTATTCAATTTCCTTCCAGATGGATTAACTAATTCACTAAAAACGTGATATACTTTTCTCTTTTTTCACTTTTTTGGTGCTTCATTGGGATTAACGTGTATTTATTTTGTAATTGTACTTAATGTTGATTAACTCATGCGGTTTCACGTAATGCAATAGCCAATGGACTTCGAATGCATCACAAAGAGGCTAAACGTTTTAGCTATTTCGCAGGACAGTTTATTCAATATTCCGAAATCATCCATTAGTTATGTTGTTTGTTTTTGTTTTTGGCATAAATTTTACCACTCTGGTGCAGATAACCCACAGTCAACCAGTTTCTACAACAGGAACGACAAATTTGTATCTATGCCCGAAGCTGGACTTTGCTGGGCACTTGCTTAAGCGAATTTTGAAAGAAACTCTAGAACTTTAAGGAAAATGGGTTTCGGGAAGCGGGAAATCGGCATGGTTCCGTTTTCTTCGTCGGTTCAACAGGTCCAACATTTCCGAAGATGTCCGCATGGAAGGTCCTGATAACCAATCTAACCCGGTTAACCCACCATCCTTTGTGTTTCGTAATGCCCCAACCGGCAAAACTTTTATTAAAAGTGTTCCTTCTTCGTTGTCTATAAGAATCTTTTATTAGAAGTAAAATGTTTATATATTTATTTTTGTGCTAAAAAAGCTTTGAAAGCTGCAGATGATTTCCTTTTAACGATTTAAACATACGCAGTTGAACGTTAAACGAAATGATGTGTTTTATATTGAACTTTTAGTTTTCTAAAACGTTTGTTTTTCTCCAGTTGATGATAATAAAAATTTATTATCTTATTTTTTTATAATTTGTTAATATATTACTTAAATTGATAAAATAGTGAGTTTGATTCAATAATTCTTGTACAGCAAAAAAATTGTAATGTTAATCATTTCAAAAAAATCAATAACTGATTTCCACGTTTGCATAAAATTTATTACATCCAGTGGCGGATTCTGGATGTTAGGGGTCCTAAGCGTTAAGAAGAATGGAGGCCCTCTGGTTGGTATCGAGCGGGGGGGGCCATATTGTTGCATTAGGTTTTCAATCAACCCCACCTTGATTGTTTTGCTGGCGGGGGGGGGGGGGGGTGTTTGCTGGCGGGGGAAGGGAGCTAAGTCCGCGTACCGTTAAATCCGCCACTGATTACAGCTTGTTTAAGTTTAATGCAACGATCATAAATAATATTGGTCGGCGATATTCGCTTCTAACGTGCTTGCCTATCATTGACTTACTTTATTTGATAACGTACTTTACATAAAATAAAAATTAATCTTACGTGTAACGTGTAAGAACTAAGCTTACGAGACTTGAACCTACTTCGGGAATGTAAAAGCTTGCGATTTTTTTACTATACCAGAAGATCGATGCAAAATAACAATTGAAATTTACTTATCTGTACAACTTGGATTAATATTTTTTGTAACAAACTTTTTTATATACTAAGAGCTGTGAAGCTAAATTTGACGACTTTAAGGAACATTTTAGCTTCAACGGGTCAAAACAAGGAGTAAAAAGAATATTGTTGTCCAACCAAAACAGAAGTGTTTGATTTTCTAATAGTGATATTAGAAACAGAATACCTTTTCTACGCAAGTCTTCTGTTCCAATTGTAATGAAATAAATACACAGCTGTAAAATATAACCAGAACATTCGTAGGTGTATCACACACTCGTCACATTTTATTTTTCTCGTTCATTAAAACAATTAAACGCTTTACACAAGTATTTTCCCACGGATAAACGATTATGTTAGCTTAATTTTCCAAAACAATATGCTCATAAAGCTCAATTCCAAAAATCAACATAGAAGGGAACTAAAATAAACAATACAACAATTGCAGGCGCGTGGTTTTCCATTTGCTATACACATCAGTACCCCGGGTCTAGAGAGGTTCGTCACCGTGCCACCGCAGCTTTGGCATATTTTTGCTATTCAAACCGCGAAACGTGCACGGTATTTTAATATCCCGACAGTGTACCACTTTCAACGAACATCCAACAAATTAGCAGCCCCAATACAGCCGCCACTTCAGCCTGTTTGGCAAGGTACCTCCTGTACAGGCGCTGGAAGAATCTATCGACGAAAGGTGGAGTTCCATTTTCTCTCTTGAAGCGGTCTCTCTTGAAGCGGTAAAAATGGTTCTGCTTTATTTGCGCTTTCAAACATCAAACAACAACGTGCACCGCGTTACAGACTTGCATTCGGATAGTAAGGTAACCCATTTTTGCAAAAATCACGTGCCCGACGCGTGTAATTAATTAATAGAGATTTTTGTTTTCAAACCCTCCTACAAACTAAACGGTCTTGCTCACGGTTAGCTTAATACATTTTATAAACACAATGCCTGATTTTACCACATGTCTCATTTGTGGCGTGCCAACTATTTACGCAATTTTTCACGGAATTCAGGTAAGTATGCTTGGGAAACGTGGGAAAGAGAGGTATTTTATTAATGCACTATTAATTTATGCAACTGCAACTGCAACATCAGTATATATGAAAGGGAAAGTTGTATACATTTAAGGAATGGCTACATTTAAGGAATACAGGAAGGAATGGAATGGCTTAGTTTGCTTACCATCTTATCCTTTAAGTTGGCAACCGGATACCCGGGTATTTTTTTTAACTTTAAACTGAGATAACTTTTGATTCATTGCTTTTATTGACCTGAAATTTTCCGTAGCCTACCAACTTTTAATTTCTGATTTTTTGGTGCATAAATTTTAATTTTAAACAGCCTGTAAATATTTTATTTTGTTTTTTTTTTAAACTTTACCACGTAAGTTGGCAACCAGCATACCCGGGTATTCCATACATTTTGTATGGAGAATGACGTTTCTCTTCTTGCTCTTTTCGTATTTTGCTTATTTTCGAGTCAAATTCAAGCGATTCCAAATTTCAATTTGACCGTTATTTTTATAATAAAACGAAAAAACTTTATGAATAAAAATTTATAAATGAAATAGAAGATAATATATGGTCAGCATTACTTGCTTACAGCATTAAAATATAGAAAGCATTGTTTACCTATGAAAATCGTTAATTTTTTGCATCAAAACGTGTGGAATACCCGGGTATGCCGGTTGCCAACTTACGTGTGTAAATCTGGTTGCCAACTCTACGGTTAAGGTAGAATGGTGTTCAGATTATAAGTTATTTCACACGCTTTCCCATACATGAAGTAACAAATTTTCATTCTAGTGTAATAGTGTTGCGGTATAACATTACCGTGGTGTGGTTGTTTTGTAGAAAAATTAAATAAAATACGAATGATTTTGACATGAAAAAAAAAGATGTTCTTGACACACAAAAAAGCATCGTTATTTTCAAATGCATCAAGTGATCATCACCAACGAGTTAATAAAGGAGAAAAAAAATATTTCATTGAAACAATCAAATGTTAGTAGTTGATGTTTCATTTTGATGTTGCAAAATAAATTAGTTTCAGTAGTAAAAATTTAAGGAAGGCTTCATAGCTCGTTAATGAAGGAAAAATATGAAACAAAAATGTAATCCAATAACACAGTACCTCATGCATTATCACAGCATTCGCAAAAGCTAAGGTCTTACTGATGATGGAATTTTATGAAAAAAAATCTTTACCTGCTCTGCAAGTAAAATGTTTTTTTAGCTAACCATATTAAAACAAAACTGTTAATAGTTCAATTTTGACAGTTTTAAATGTCATAAATTTGCTAACAGAAAAAATATGCTCCAAGTTTGCTGTTAAAATATACTTGATTTGTATATGCTTGTTGAACCACAATAATGAATTCATTCGATTTAAAATATAAATTGATCCTGTCTTGTGTATTTAATAAAATATGTCTTTAAATCATTTTATTGATTACCATACGTTCATACCATAAGTTATGGGATTTGTAGTTTTGTATAAAATTTAAAAACTTATCACATAAGCTCTACCATTTTAGTCTACCCTAGAAATTTATCGCACGGGTATGTACGGATGCATGTGTGAAGAAGCAGTGTAATAGCTTTTGCTGTTCGTACACCAATGCTTTCAGTATCCCTTGCCGAAAACGTGGACAGCATAAGGAGATGTATGCTCTATCCCGGCTGCAAATGCTTTTTATTCCCTGCACAGTGCAGCACATCGCAAAAATTGTGTTTTTCGTGTATGGGTGTTATTATATAGGTGTGTTAGTATGTGTACTGTAACTGAAATTTAAAAGAAAATGTGTTCCCACATTAAGGAAACTTAAGTCAGCACCCATTTTTCCCCTTTTGTGCAACTTGAATCTGTGCTACAATGGCGTTTTCAACCGTATGACATTCATGCCACCTTCACAAATTATAATTATCGAAACAATCTGCAACCGTGTTTAATGAATGGTGAGCTAATTTGAGTTTTTTAGAAGACGTACGCTAATTTCTTTAGCACCGGCTGATTTTTTTATTTTTTATTTGACAACATTTGTCACCAAACTTTCTGACGATGGATACTAGACGGTTGGTCCATGTTTGTTTTTTGTGTCCCTCAAAAATAGTGCAAATGAGCGACGAACAAAACCATCACGTAGAATTGCTCACATTCTTGCTTTCTTTTTAGAGGCGCCGGCAAACTTTGCGCCCGGATAGCAAAAGTTGTGGTTGCAACTTTCACGCCCCAGATATTCAATTCTCTTCACTACTAAGCTTCCCCTCTTCTTTTCCAGACCTTGCAACCATAGTGCATACAAAATTATAACAAAAATCCTTTCTCATTCAATAGGTAACGGTAGAAAATAGCCTAAAAAACACACGCAGCCCTCCGTTGCATTCGATTGGCTCTTAACGGATGCGTCTGTTGTTGTATATTTTTCGAAGTGCTTTTAGGTAGAGGCATTTTTTTTTATTTCTTCAGTTGTTTTATTTTTTTCAATCCCATTTTAATCGACGAACACTAGCTCTTCCTGGTTCATTGTCGAAGCGAGAGAGGGTGTTACCATGCCAGCGACCATCACTTTGAACAGGGGTTGTACGATGGTGGTGAATAAAAGAAGACCACCGGTACCGGTTGATTGTGTTCATGTATAAGTTTTTCCACTGGTCCGGATTTTAGCAACAACCGAAACTGCGCTTCTCACCTAATTTGCACAGTTGCTGCAGCAATTTAGCTTTTTGTATTTTTTTAATGCTCCTTCTGTGTTGAATTTGGCGTATATAAAGGCGCCTGAAGGTTAGATCTATAGCTGCGAGATCATTTTTTTTTTTTGGTTTGATTGCGTTTGTCCTTCCCCAATTCAACCACTCCGAGAACATTTATTTACGAAAAAGGAAAGAAAACGATTATGGTTAACGACAAGGTGATCTCTGGGTCTGAAAAATAATCTGTAGGTGATAGTTTTTCTTTTACGTTAAATCTTTTACATTGTGATGGAATAAATCTTTGTAAATCCTTTCTTAATCTCGCTTTTAAAATGATTTTCTGCAATATAAAAACGAATCACAAACAGCGGCACAGCAATTTACTTTCTGTGCCATAATCCGTAGAAAAGTGTTCACATGTTTTTAACTTTTTGATTATACCTCAGCAACTAGAATTCTTTTTGAAAGGGAAAAGCATTCAAACAAATAATCTTCGTGACAAATTCTATTAGAAAACAAACTGAATAAAGTAAGAAACGAAAATCTACTGATCTAAGAAGCTGTCATTGAACTCGTACTATGAAAATGTAATTATAACATTTCCATGTTAACATGGTTATGTTTTGCTTGATAATATGAAAAGTTAAAAAAAACATGCAAATAAAAAAGGTTTGATTTCGCTGAAAAAATTAACTTGAGTGTTTTTTAATTTATAAAAAAGTATGAGTTGTTTGTTGAAGTATATGATGATGATAAGTCCCACCTCTTACCCCAACACAGGTTTGAGAAGGACGGAAGTATCTTTACGATAATATTACTCTTAGGTAGTTTTTGAATAAAATAAAAAATTACGAGCAAGTGGTGGCATCGGACGTCATTCAAAAGAAATCACCTAGTCATACACACACCCAAGACGACCGACGTAGTTTCATCAAGAAAAAACGGGTCAACTCCATCGAACACATCAGGACATAACTGCGACATGCATATGGCCAGTTCCACTGGTGCCACACCGGCTCCAGGGCACTACCTTCCGAAGCAGCAGAACCTAATGTATTGGAAATTATCAGGACACACTGCAACATGCATATGGCCAGTTCCGCTGGTACCAACGATGGCACCAGGGCACTACCTTCCGATGCAGGAGAACCTAATGTATCTGGAATTGGCCACTTACAATCATCAATGAGTGAATCTCGCTGTGACCTCCCAGACATGCAGACAGCAAGCGCTCCCAAACTAAATCCGATTGTCCACTTGTACGCGCGCGTGTCTCAAACTTATGTTGTCTCTTTCTTATATATTTTTTCTAATTTGATTTCATATATAAAGAAAAATCTTATCATCATCATCAAGCTCATGATGACAAGTGCAGTTGTACATAACATAGTGACATAGGACTTCTACACAAATATGACATTACACAGTTTGTTTAACATATGCCGCACACCTACGTTTGAAGTCTGGCAAGTTACTCGCATTCTTGATTTCTCCGGGTAATCTGTTGTATAATTGAATCCCCTTGAAAAACAAAGAGTTTCTGGCACCATGTGAAATTAAGTTGGGAACCCTCGGCTCATTTGCTCTGCGTGTACAGTGCCGATGAACATCAGATCCTCGAACAATGCGTTCCCCTAAATACCCTGGCAAAAGGCCCCCCAAAAGTTTAAATATAAAGGTCATGGTTTGATACACAATCCTCTGCTCTACAGACATCCACTGAAGAATATCTAGCATAACAAAAGACGACGTACGTCGGCCACACCCTAAAGCTAACCGCATAATACGATTTTGCAATCTCTGAAGCCTTTTAATTTGTCCATTATTGCCAAGAAACAGAATCGACGAGCAAAAATCAAAATGTGGTGAAATCAGTGACTTATAGAGGTTAACTATCCCAAAAAAATCGAGATCTTTTGCCAGCCTACTAATAACCCCACACTTTGATGCCACTTTAGCGATGACCCAGTCTATGTGAGTGTTGAACTTCAATCTGTCGTCTAAAATAACCCCCAGATATTTAACCTGACGGACTCTTTCGATTTGTTCCTTATTTATCACGATGGATGGGGGACTGTCTAATACACCAGCAGTCATTACCATGTAACTAGTCTTCTTAACGTTTAATGCTAGCTTTTTGTACCTAAGCCAACCATCCAGAGCGCTTAAATCGAAATTAATCAGAGACTCTGCTTGCTTGATGTCTTTGTGCGAGATAAACAAAACAGTATCATCGGCAAAAAGATTGATCTCACAAGACTTCAAAACCTGTTTCATGTCATTGATATACATTATAAACAAAATTGGTCCAAGAACACTTCCTTGCGGAACTCCAAGGGTATTTTCTATAGGCTCTGATATAGAGTTTCCAAAAACTGTTCTCTGAGTTCTGTCTTTTAAATAATTTTCAAACCAATTGAGCTCTTTCCCCACAATACCAAAACGCCTTAAGGTCTGCAGCAATAACGGTCTTGATATAGTCTCAAATGCTCGTTTTAGATCCAAGAAAACGGCAACTATCGATTCCTTTTGATCCATCAACACCTTCCACCTCGCCAGTACAAGATTTAAAGCAGTTTCACAAGAGTGTCCCTGTCGATATCCTGATTGTTCACTAATCAACAGGTCATTTCGAGTTAGAAACTGGACCAATTGCTCCTTAACCACCAATTCCAGCACCTTTTCGAGTACATGCAACATATTGATGGGACGAAACTCTTCCGCACTGGCAGCTCCGCTCACTTTAGGAATAGGTATTACCAATGATTCCTTCCAAGTCTCCGGAAAAATACCCTCCTCCAGCGACTGATTGATCACTATAAGAAGAGACTCTCATACCACATGGAAGCAATCCTGAATAGTATTACAGTTAACATTCCCTATGCCCGCTGTTTTGGACAGGCTGAAACAAATAGTTTTTAATTTCTCTTTTGTTATTTTCTGAAATTTGAATTGGTTTCCTGGAGCATCATTACAAAACAAAGAATCAGGCGCTCTGGCATCAGCATTGTTTTGATTTATATCTAAAACACTGTTTACAAAAAACAAATTGAATTTCTGGCATATTATTGAATCTTCCGATTCTACCAACCCATCAAATTTTACAACAGAAACGCGTGATTCCTCTGGCCTTAGTAAACTTTTAAGCACTTTCCACAACTCCTTGCTATTTCCTTTATGCTTAGATATCTCACCACTAAAGTAATTTCTACGAGTAGTTTTGAGATTCCTGCTGTATGTATTCCTTAGTCTAGTGTATTCAGTCCAATCGTAGCCTGAGTTTGATCTAATAAAATGTTGGTATGCTTCGTCTCTTTTCCGTTTCGCACGGTTAAGTTCCAAAGTATACCACCTACTAGTCTCTCTTGACAAGATTGTCTTCTCTTCAACCAAGGTGCCCATAGCTTTATTCAATGTGTTCCATAACAAGTCTGCAGCTTCGTTGAAGCTCGGCGCTTCTTGCCTTAAACCTTGTGACACATGATTGCAAAGAGCAAATTTCGAGTACCTATTCCAGCATTTAAATTTTCGTTGAATCGTTTCACCACGTTTCACGTTTATATTCAAAACAAGTGTTTCATGATCCGATATTTTTAATAACGGATCAGTAGTGACCTTGATTGAGTCTGTGCTACTGTAAACCTGATCGATCAATGTTCTGCTCTGCCTAGCAATTCGTGTGAATTCGTTAACTTTTTGTTTCATGTTTACTGAATCCATTAAGCTTTTCAACTTCGCAGATTTTTCAACATTTAACCAGTCAATATTGAAATCACCGACGATAATGTTAAGTTTGCTAAAATTCAAGAACCTATCTAACCATTCTTCCAAAATGTCAACAAACCTTGAGTCACTTGCACTTGGCGAATGATACAAT
This sequence comes from Anopheles coluzzii, assembly GCF_943734685.1. Classification (NCBI taxonomy): domain Eukaryota; kingdom Metazoa; phylum Arthropoda; class Insecta; order Diptera; family Culicidae; genus Anopheles; species Anopheles coluzzii. The sequence goes on along the minus strand of NC_064671.1, from coordinate 40,049,781 downwards.
ATCCCGTAATTGCCTGCTGTCATTCCCTTAGAAACTGCAGCACCAAGAAACCAATTACCCTCCAATGATTCATTAAAAATCACCTTTAGGACAATTTCGTTCCTGGCATAAACAGCTACACCTCCTGTATGACGTGAGTGGGACAAACACGACACAACCCTATAACCATTAATATGAAACTGCTGAAATGCTTCTTCCTCAATCACATGAGTTTCAGAGATTAAGACCAGCAACGGTTGAACTTTCTCTACTGTCTCACGAAACATGGCGTAGTTGGACGAAAGACCGGCTACATTGAAATATAAAATCTCTCTGAACCGTCCTAACTCCTCCCTTACCTGCTATTGAGAAAGTTGCATACGCCTTTCTATCTGTTTTTTAAACATCGGACAATTATAATCATTGGCCGCATGTCTTACATCTAGTTTAAGGTTTCTAACAGAGTTTGCTAACACGCAATTCACACATTTCAAAGAAGATGAAGTACATTCAGACGTTTTGTGTTCATCACCACATTTTGAACAAGCTTGCTTATTCTTGCACTCGGTGCTCTTGTGATTAAATTGACCACAACCATAACACCTCATAACATGCACGGACTTCGAAATTTTACACCTATCAAATCCCACATTTATTTTTCCTGATTTTGCCAGACATAGGTCAGACTCATAATCAATTTCCAAGACCGCATTATATTTTTGGTACTTGTAAATTTTATTTTCAAACATTCCTATGACCTTGACCTGTTTCCAGGGTATTCCCTCATTTTGAGATTTTAAAAGATCTACTAAATGTGAGTCAGTGTATTTTTCGGTCATCCCAATTATCTTTACACGTGACAATGGTAAATCCGTTGCATACTCATCTCCCAACATGTTTTCTACTTCTTTCCTGAGTTCATCTAATTTAACCTGAGCAGAACATTGAACATACACCTGACCGTCCTTGCCGTTACGGAATTCCGACACCTGCTGCTTCCTTGGATCCAGCTTAGCGCGAAGGTCAGCTCTTGTCTTATCACAAGATTGACCCACCTTTGGTACAATAACCAGAGTCTTACTGTTCTTATTTTTGTTTGCTAAAATGGGTCCAGTAACCTTGTCAGAAATTTTGGGCGTCGAATTAACATTCCCCGTGTCAAAACGATTAATAATGGTTTGAACATTACTGTTCCTACTATTCGTCCTTTTTCTTTTCTTAGTCACTGTAGCCCAACTTTCATCCTCTACTGTTTCTCTGGCCTTAGTATCGTCAAAGGTTGCACGCAAGGCTTCCTTTGCCTTATTTGAGCATTCTACCGCACTCAAGCTTTCACGCAATGTTTGGTCTAATTTGCGTTCCACTTGTGCGCAGAGCTCAGTTTTTAGAGTCTCGATTCCCTTTTCCAAGGCACTCGATATCCATACACTCACATTCGACTCCAAATTTTTTATGGATTGTGTGAGTAAATCGTACGATCCACTCACATCTACATCCATACCCGCCAAGCCCGATTTGTGTTCTAAACATCTATCACACATATACAGCACATTCTTATTCTCATTAATTATTTTGGCCGCTGTTTTCGAGAGCGAGGGGGTAACACAGCGACGATGAAAGTTGCCACCACATTTCCCCGCACACAAAATTGGGTCATCGTTTATTAAAACTACGGCGGAGCATGCTAAACACTCCATGCCGTAAAAACAAAATTCGGGCGAGCTGTTTTAGAATTAAAAAAATTATCACACAGACATGAAAAAAAGGTAACAGCAAATGCACACAAACACTACTCTACTACAGCCTGCGATATCAAACGCTTACACTCGTGTACACGTCTTGACAAACGGACAACGATACGTATGTCTAGCACGAACACAAACACATACCGAGTAAAGATTAATCACTTTCGACAACGCAGTGACGCTGTCGACCGAGATACTTCACCCGTGTTTTACATTCACAAAACAATAATACAAATACTAAACAATGATACCGCAGGTAGCACTAACATTAAGTACAAGTAGAACAAAACAAAATAACACTTAGCTCTCTATTTCACAAGTTTTCACAGTTCACAAACGGGAGCTAAACATTCACAGGACTGCACTTGTCACCATTCACCTCAAGATCAAGATACACCTGTTTCCATTTACGTTCGAATCTAGTGCCATTTGCATCGAATCGCAAACCGCCTGCTTTGAATCGCATGCCACTACGATTGAATGCGTGCAACCATGGTTGAATCGCGTTCCACTACGGTCGAATCGCGTTCCACTATGATCGAATCATATGCCACTAGGATCGAATCGTGTGCCGCTACCATTGGATTTCTGAAAGCAAGAGCATAGTAAACCGTTTGTTTACGTTTGAAAGCTTTTTCTTTCTTCACCGACGGCATTTAGCTAGTAAAATACTAATAAAAAGGAATTCTCTGATTATAGGTAAATCACGAATATTGGTTTAAACCATGGTCCCTTGTTGATGGTAAAATCCTTGTTTTCAACCAATATTCGTCGGGTTTACCTATAATCAGGGAATAATTACCTTTTATTAGTATTTTAATAACGAAATGCAGTCGGGGAAGAAAGAAAAAGCTTTCAAACGTAAACAAACGGTTTACTATGCTCTTGCTTTCAGAAATCCAATGGTAGCGGCACACGATTCGATCGTAGTGGCATATGATTCGACCATAGTGGAACCCGATTCAACCGTACTGGCACGCGATTCAACCATGGTTGCACGCATTCAATCGTAGTGGCATGCGATTCAAAGCAGGCGGTTTGCGATTCGATGCAAATGGCACTAGATTCGAACGTAAATGGAAACAGGTGTATATGGAATAAACATTCCAGTTGTTTGTTTTAATAGGGTATATGTACCAATACTGGTGCAGTTCGTAATGGTACCGATGTGTTTTAATGGATTTAAAGTGTCAGGAAGGACAATTTCTGAATATTTTAACACATACCAATTGGAATCTGTTTTATCTTCGCAATCACAACCATTTTTACCATGAATTACATCAAATTTACGAAAAAATACATATTTTTGTGATTGCTTCGTTGTATTTATAATGGTGGTATGGTTCATATAGTCGTCGTATTGTGTTCCTATAATGGTGGTAAACAAAGATGCATCAAAAACGGTGTATGATATCTATGAAACTTAGTTTCGAAGCTGTTTTCGTATGAATAGCAAGGATTACTGCCATAATATTGGTTTCTTCCGTAATTTGATCGATGAAACTATTGACTAAAGTACTGCATCACACTTGTCGTCAACCTACACCCGGAAGAGAGTGCTTGATTCGAAGTCAATTTTTCATTCAGCCATATAAGCGAATTTTGGCATGTTTTTGGTAAATTACCTACATAAAATTTATTTCTGTTGCTTCTTTTAGTGAAAACAGTACGAAATGTCAAAATTTTCTCGAAAAAATCTAAAACGACCTGTTTTTATTGATTTTATAACTATAACCACTATACGAACATGTCTGTTTTGTGTACCTATAATGGCACTATGGCACTTAAAAATGCATAAATATGGTCAAAAGGCAAATAATTTTAGTAAAACAATAACATTTCATAACAGTTATGTGGAAAAACTAGTAATTGCGTGGTTATGTGGTCATTTAGAACGTTAACAGAAAAATGAGTTTCGTTATGAAATCTTAAGGATTTTGAAAAAATGTTGACACTTTTCACAAAATAATGGATATTTTGGTCACTAAGTAACGGAATGGCCCCATTTAACTTTTAAACCCTTTGTAAAAGGCTAAAGAACATTTCACACTAACGTAAATAACTTGATTACTTTTAATTTGACCTATGAACCGCATTTTAGTGCAACACCACCGCTATTGGTACTACCACCACTATAGGTACATTTACCCTACTATGTGATCAATTCTTTGTGGGAAAAAATATTGGAAAATTATACATATTTTTTTATATTATTGTTAACAAGAGTTTGAAATTTGGTTACTAAATTTAGTCCAACACGCTTTTTAAGTCTCAAAACAGCCTCAAGTTTCAGTTCAAGTTTTTATTCGATCAAAATTGTTAATTTGTATTACAACTAGCCGCACCAACGGCTTCAGAGTTGGCTGCATTCTGCAACGGTAAACATAAACTGCATTCTAACATTTTGGTTCATAAAATTTGTGCTCTAAATAACTTTGTAAAGAAAGATTTGCTCGATGCTCGATTTGCATAAATTAGTACATATTTGTGTTTAAAACTTTTAATGAAGTAATGCATTGTTTATCACTATTACAATTGATAAATTAATACCATGTTCCAATAACAGTATTCAGAGCGTAATTAAACACCAAAGAACGTGATTAAACAACTCTCGTACCACATAGTAGACGATTTGATTTATTCTAAAGTACCCCATTACTTTAATTATTTGCTTACTCTAACCAGTAAAAACAATCCAAATAGTGCATTAAATTATAAATATAGCCAGCGATCTACAATTAACCCCTTATTCTCTTTAGCCTGGCATAACATTCATTTAGGGGTACAACTTGACCGACCACTGTTCGTGGTGGAGCCATATTGTTAAATTGCATTCCTTAGCAAACATCATAAAACCATTCTCGATGCTGTATACCATCGCGCTGATTCTATGGCTCTGGGAATTGTGTCAGCTTATAGCATACGGTACATATAAACGGTGCACTTTTACGGTTCACTCAATTTCATCTTTGCTGTGGCGTCTTCCAACTGGATCAGAATAATTACAGGTGTGCACTCGAATCACGAGCATACTGTAAGTTTTGTAGTTTTTGCCTCCCGGAATACTTTGGAGATGAAGGTTTGCTAGGGCTTTGCCGCTAATCGTGTCCCTGAAGTCCTTCAAACATTCGCCATTTTTGATAACAAGAGACATCTTACTGTTGTGCAATAAACCTTCATTACTCTAGTAATTAAGACAAGAAAATTGCTGCTCCTGTCTTCATCTCGCAATGTAATGAAATAGTAAGTTCAGATAGAAGTCCATTGCATGTTCAGAAATTCAAGATGCCGATATTATGCACAAGTTTCCTGCACACAGATGCGGTTGAAGTGCAGGAATTGTGCCCTCGCCAACACTCAATGTTGTCGCAATTTCGAAGTAACCAACATAGTTGTACCTTTCAGCGAATTGCATTCATATTTGTGAAGTGCGAAATCCACTTGAGAGCCGTCTTTACAAAGCACTCAACAATAAGTCTGCTCACAAAGGAGGAATGCCTCTTCGTCTTCCATGTACTCTTACTGCATTGTAGAAGAAAAACTTTACTTTCTGCCTTAACACGAAGGGTGTTTGTTTGGGTGCAGAGAGAAGCTCACTGAAACAATACGAAATGCAAGTTGACAATCACGATGACAGTTGAGTAGGCGTAGAAAATGCAAAATAAAAGTCCTCTTTCAAGGAAACCCAAGAAGACAGCATCTTATCGCGAGTTGGAGCTTCTTCATACGCACACACCTCCTGGCGAAGGAATAATATCGGTTTTGTTATGTTTATACCACCACACCCGGAGACGAATTGAAACACCATAAACCATACACTCGTTAAACCATACTAGTTCATTTTTGCCAGCGTCAGCAGCTGCAAAAGATTCCAGAAAGCTCTACGACCCTGACGATGCAGCTGATAAACCACGCGCACTACTCGACACGTATACTTTATGATGACTAATTTTACACTCCATCGCGTCGCACAATCAATCACAACGATCGGCCCCGGGGAAGAGAACCATATGTAGCCGCCCGGTACACTGCAGTACAAAATTTATGCGTATGCTTCCACTTACTGGTTGACGCGATTATGTGAAATTTTTGCAATGGAAAATGCCGTCATGATTGGTGCTCTTACATAAAATTATTCCCTTGTATCCAGCGTTTGGTACTGAATTTACGGGGCAAAAGAACGCACCATGATTTTCTGACTGCAGGGCATTGCGATTCGAGAAAGATATGTTTGATGTGCCACGCTTTGTTCTGTGATCAGATGGCAATCGTGCAGGAAGAAACGGAAGAGAGATACACAAGAGAGTTCTTTTAACACTGATGCACAGAGAATGATAAAAGGGTACAGCAGCCACGGCCTTGGTAGTGGCCCTATCGTTGTAAAGTAACGCAACTTGAAATCATAGCGAGGCATTTTTTTGCAGCTTAGTTAGATTGACCTTTACCCAGACCAAGATAAGTATAAGAGGAATACGTGACATAAACGTTCTTTTAATTTGTTTTAATTAACAAAAAAAAAAAAACAGCAGATAAATATCGATCGCTAGATAAAGTTACAAGAACGCCGTAAATCATAAAATCTGAGACCTTAAGATTGGACACCAAGTTGTTCTTCTTCTATTGGGCGTAACGTTCTACGTGAACATAGCGCCGTATACAACTCTTTCCTACTTTACATGTAATTGCTAGAGTGTTCACCAGAGAGACCATCGGATCATCTGGAAAGCAGTGAATTAGTTGAAGGCGACAATTTCGAGGTAGTAAAGGAATTCTGCTATCTCGGAACGGTCATTACTTCGGACAACGACATCAACAGGAATCGGGCATAATACAGGTTTCACCGACTGCTGAGATCCAGAAGACTTCTAGCCCGCATGAATTGTCATCTATATCACACATTGATTCACCGAACGGTGAACCGAGCATCCTGACGGTGGCGAAGGCTGGCAGGATACGATGGCTGGGGCATGTCATGAGGATGCCGGACTCATGCTCCACCAAGAATGTGTTCGACAGCGATCTCCTGTTCGGCATAAGGCGCCGGGGAGCACAGCGAACTCGATGGCTGCACCAGGTGAAGCGAGACCTGAAGGAGATCGGGTGTCTGCATGGATGGGAGGCTTCAGCCATGGACCGTACATGCTGAAGAATGATTGTTCACCGAGCCAAGTCAGATTGACGTGCTATATCGTGAGCAGGCCAACAAGAGAGAGAAAGAGAGTTCACCAGATAAACAATATTCAACGAAAATTTGTGTTTATCACATTGCCTTTGCCGTCTTGATTACGAGCAATGTCAACAAACCGTTTAAGATGATTCTTCATGTTCACTGCTCATGTTTGGGATGGGCCGTCCGATTTTGATCAAACAATGTCCGAAAAAAAATCGTCAGAAGACAGTTTGTTGAAAATCTCATTATTTGTGCTCAGCAGTGATGAAAATAAATGCCATTCCATTGGGTATATATATTTTGATATATCTTGTAACGCAACATTCATGTCAACACTTGCTGATCCTTTAAACCAATCAACCAACTAAAAGTTCTATTCACCAAACAAGCAAGCAAATAAAAAATGTGACAATTGATCTGTAACGTTTAATTCAATTTGATGCTACCCAAAAGGCTTTAGTTTTTCACTGCCTTACACCTTTTCTTCAGTGAAGAAAATATTAGCTCTGCTCTCCCCTCAACATTAACGGGAAGATGTGGGGTAAAGATTGGAAAAAAGAGGAAAAGAAAAGCGCAAGGAAATTGAGCAGTATTGGTGTAATTGAAAACGTTGAAATTTATTGTTTCTTGTACTTGAAGCGCACAATTTATATCCCACGAGGGTGGAATAAAGCATACACCGGGAAAGACAGCTTCGTTGTTTTGCTACCCGTTGCTCAGTATAGCTAGGAGTTTGGTTCGTAGGGCACGCTCTTGACGAAGTAATTCTATCTTTGGTAGAGTGTACGCCTACGGGTTAAGCCACTGAGGGGAAAAAGATTGGTGAGATGTTCTCATTTACGAACAAACGAAAAAAAAATAGTAATCGTCGGTAAACGACAAAAATAAATATATAATTTCATCTACTCAACTGTGTTCGGACCTAGAGTAATAAATCGGAAATGGTAGCAGTTTCGAATCTGGCTAAAACTTTGGAGCTGGAAGTCTTTGCTAAATTCTCCCTGTTAAACTGTATTGGGGCATAGTTCGGTAGTTCGTGGACAAAAGGTAACAGTTCGCTTCCCAGCGACCATCTGTCACTGCTGCCTCACAATGCTGCCTTGGTGAGTAATAGTGAGAACAGCAAATAGTGCAGCAAAAGCGGACACAGAAAAGTGCACACACAAGGTGAGCATCCGCAAGCTTATGAATAAATTATTAATTGCTCAAGTCTGCAAGGACGTAGGTCGTTTGGCAAGCATGGGAAAGAATCTTTGCAGACGGAGTGGAGTGGAAATGTTTTTACTCTAAGGATACCTTTACCGCTTCATGCCTTCTAGCAAATGACGTCCTGTTCTCGGACAATTTCTTCTATTTATGGTGGATAGAGCGCGGTAAAAAAACAAACACTCATAAAGTAGAGCAATTACGGTACGAATACCAATTAGACGAAGTTGCCCAGCGGTTTTGTGGATGAATTCTAGAGGGTGTTTGTTTTTCTTTTCCTGTTGGGTGTTTCTTTTTTTTTGCTTTTGCCACCTGCTACCGATGGCTTACTGTTGCGATCCACGTTTTTCCTGCTAACGCGGTCGGTGCAAATGATAGCCCACCGACAAACAGACCAAAAATGAACTTTTAACTCCTTCAAGGCAGTACCGGCCACCATTTCGTACAGGCTCAGCAGTCTTTTATTAACGGTGATCATGTTTCACACTTCTTTTCCAACGGGAAAATATGCTTTTTGGTGGGTAGGGAAGTGAGGACTGTTTCTCTTTGCGTGCACAAAACTGCCAAGCCTGAAAACTGGATAACAAATTGGGCGCCAACACCATTTCGCGGTTCCTGTCCGGATGCACTCGCTATCGCTGGGGAAAATTTGAAACACCGCACCATCACACGAACACAGTGGTAAAGTTCGCACTACACACCACACCCGGAAATTACAGACCATTTTGGTAGCCGGTTTTAGGCTACATCCTGCACTAAATGGTACCACACAGACTGATTGGCGGGTGGTGCGCTATGCTTACAACCAGCGAAACATGCTTGACTTATTCATGGATTATGAGATTATTAAATAAAAGTTTTGCATCCGCGTTCGAAACACCCCACTGCTTCCCGTGCTCGCTGCTTGTGTGGTCAACTTATTGTAACCCACGTGGTCAACCTATTGCAACATTTTTGTGTACTTCATCTTGTGTGCCGTACCCAGGGCAATTACAGCTGCTTGTTTGAAATGAATTATTGCACAATGCACGGCACCATGAGCTGATAAATTATGCACGTGAGGCCGCGGGGCCACGGGGCTTTCTCAAGCTGAGAAAACGTTCTCAAGCACTCATTTAAGTTTCTCAAGCACTCAAAACTTGTTCTCAGACTCAAGCCCGTGGCCGACGTCAGTTTTTCTCACTCTGAGAAACTGATATGGACACTCAAGCTTTATTTAGAGTTTTAAATAGAAAAACAGTTTTTAATCGCATATTTTTTTTAACGTTTTCAATTATAAACATTGAATACATTTTCCAAAGTGATTTCCGATAAACAAATAGCGCAATTCTCCATATTTCAGTTAACCGATCGCTGCATCGTCAACTTTCTCAAAGATTCTCAAAGATTCTCAAAACCGATTTTGTTCCGATTCGACAAACGCTGAGAACGAGGTTTTCTCAAAAGCACTCATGAGTGCTTGAGAAAATGAGCGTTGAGAATCCCCATGGCCCCGCGGCCTGAGGATTATCCGGGTAGTCGGGCTCGGCTTGCCGCGGGGAGCTGACCGCAACTGCAACTCATTACATGATGATAGGGCTTTGAAAAAACGAACGGAAAAGTTGAGCAATGTACAGGAACGACCATTTAAGTTCATCGTAGCGCTCGAGCACTATTAATTAATGCAAAAATACATTTTCGTAATGAAAGATTTAAACCATTACTGATTTTCAATTAATAATCAGTAGAAATATCACTATTCCACTAGATTAATTAAGCGTTTATGACTATCACTGATTAATAAACTTTCATAATACTTACTCGGTTACTTATCCGGCGCTACAACCGCTTTGCGGTCTTGGCCTGCCTCAGGAAACTTTCATAATAAGATGAAATAAGTTGAAAAAAAAATGAAAAAACTTGAATTTTTTTTCAGCCCTTTTCCCCCTTTGATTTGACTGTAAAGTTGAATGAAATTCTAAATCGACAATAATGTTATAATATGGTAAAAAAGTTTACCATAGGGTCACAAAGCGATACATTTGAGACGTAATATATTTTGTGATTATCATTGAAATTAACAATTACAAGGTTAATTCGACCCAAAACAGGAGCATTATGTAGCGAGAAATCACTATGTTAAAGTAAGCCTGCTTTCAGGTAAAAATACTCCATGTCTGGTATGTGCCACTACAAAAAGAGTGGATGAAGAGTCATTTAGCACAAGTACACAGTTTTGGTTATGTTTTTGTAATTGATTTAAAATTTTCGATTTTTACTCAAATACACGCTGTTAACTAAGGAATATCAAAATAATAAAAAGTTAGTTTAAAAAAATGTCATACCCTCAATCGTAAACCATATAAATTTCTTTTATTCAGCTCTTTTTAAATCAGAGCCTATTTGTTCGAGAAATTTGTACAAATTTTTGTCCACTTATATATATTTTTTATTTTATTCACTTCCATAAGCAAAATTAAAATAAATTCATTATTCTTCTTATTAAAAATTGAGAAGGTCTCGTGATACAGTCGTAAACTCGAACGACTCAACAACATGAACGTCATGGGTTCAAGCCTAGAATGGACCGTCACCCCGTAGCATGGATTGACTATCCGGCTGCGTGGTAATGAACTAAGTCTTGAAAGCCTGTATACGCCGGCATGTCCGCGTAGGACGTTACCTCAAATAGAATAACACTCATTCAAAAATAGCCGACAACATTCGTAGTCATATTACACATCCATACGGAAGCTTACCACATGGTTCTTTTTCGTTATGGTCGGATAGTAAACGATTCTAACCGTGCTATAGCAAACCTCCGTTTTATTCAACCTCTCACTAGCTATAGTAACGTAATTAGTCGTTCAATTAAAATAATCGCTGTGTTTTTCTAGTGTGTTTCGCTAGTTTTGCCAGCATATGCGTACGTTTTTAATCACCCACACACTCGATCGTATTATTGTTTTAACTAATTGCTACAAACAACACGGCTAGTGGAATGTTTTCGCTGAACTTTCACCGAATGAAACCTATACACAGGCTTTAACCGTACAAATACTTCCTTCCTTTACCGAGGCAAAATCCGACCCTAGCAAAATAGGTTATCACAATTGTTATTCCTTTTAGCCATCCTGGCTACTAGAAACACCGCAGGACATAGTGGGTTGAACATCCTCCTCTATATTATTCACATTCCCGCAGTGGTTTCTTGCGCCCTGAGAGTCTTGCGCAGCGAAGAATGGGCGAAACAGAATGGCAGTAAAATGGCATCGGCGACACAATTCTTCCTTTCACTGGAATCGTTCCCCTAGCAAGAACGATGCCACGAACAAAATTCAGAACCGGACAGCCGTCAAGCTGTGATGGGGGCAATGGGGAAGGCGTCAACAAAAGCCCTTTGTTCCGACGTTTATCAGACCGACACTATCGTTTTACTTCAACATTTTCCCAAAAACCCGGACAACCGAAACCTACCAGAGGCTATGTGCAGTGCGGCCGTAAAGATGGTTTTAGACTGGCCTGGTTTCCTATTATGGTGGCAGTCGTTTCGTCGTTTCTGGTGAGCGCCAGTTGGGAACCGGTCTATTTGTCGCCGCAACTTCTACGCTTCAACTGTTTTCACCGAATGTCTGGGCTGAACGCTTGCTGTTTTGGTTTAAATACACTTTGCTTATACCCATTTTTACCCACTAGTGGTATATTTGATTTATGCAATCCGATGATATGGTCGTTAAAGCTTGCGTCATTTGCATCATCCTGCAGCAAAACATCGTCGCAGTACGACAACTTCTGCAAAGTGGTTAAGGGTCACCATAAGCGTTGAAGCTCCAAGCGAATTTTAAGTTCTTTCATATTTGAATATTTTACTGAACTGTGTTGACAAAGTTGTATAATTTTATCAACAGTTGCTTATGTAGTTTTCGGCGTAGTTCAGATCTGGTGCTGGAAAATTGAAATTAAATCTAAGAATTAAAGTTGACATTACATGCCACACACACACAGAACATGCAACTGGTAAAACCCTCGACCACACACTCAAACTAGTGAGATAATTAAAAATGTGTTTAATACCTACACAGCACACACACGGACAACTAGAGACACATACGTCACTCCGTTCCTAACATAGAAACGAACCGAAATGTTGATGCAACAATTATTTCACACGTAAGTTTAGGTCGAGCTCGAGCGTGAATGAACAAACCAACGATGATTTTCCAACGCCCTTTTTGTTGCACTGTTAGGTGGCGGACAGGACAGGGCGTCAGGGATTTGGCAAACCGGTACAAATTGTGCAAATTAAACAACTGGAAAGTACCAACTGTGGGACAAACCCCGTGAACAACTTTAACGACCTGCTGATGGGTGCAAATTAATGGTTCCAGTGTAAAGACGTACCCGGGATCGGGCTATGGGGACGGTATGGAACAGGTTGTTAGGAAAGTAAACGCTTGGATTGAAATAAAAAAAATCAAAACCTTACCTCAAGAAAGATGACCGAAATTAAAAAACAAAAACTATCAAGATAAATTTCGAAAACTTTTAACTAAGTGATTGAAACGAGCTGGAAATTGGTTAGTTCAGGAAAATTTGCTTTTAAGCATCTGTCCGAACAAATGTGCATCCTTTCAAGAGATTGAAAAATTGATGTCGTCTTTCAACGCGCGATCTTTCTTTACGTGTATGACATTTTTGAGGAAAGTTATTTTGCATTTTTCCGTTAAATGCGTGAAGGAATATGTGTAATTGAGGTTTTTGAATGTTTGAAAAATAGTACCAGATAGTGAGTTTTTTTTATATAAAGCCCTATAATTCAAGATATTGCATATTTTTAACTTGTCTGTTTTGCAGCCCTTTTACAGAATGAGTACTCTGATACATTTCGAGAGGGTATAGAAAATCTTGAAATGAAAAGACGATTTATTTTACGAAGGATGTGATAGGCCTATCCTGACAGTATTGAGGAGTCTGACTTGCGAAACTCGGAAATGATTTTATTAGTTCTCATAAGGTTGTAGGTATTGTACGTTAGGTTCCGGCCATAAAGTTGGTTCCAGGTTATTTTATGTGTTTGTTCAGAAAATAACTGTTTTTCATCTAATTCTAACCGTGTATCAGTGCTGGTCTCGTAGTACAGTCGTCAACTCGTACGACTTAACAACATGCCCGTCATGGGGTTGTTTTAGCTAGAATGCGATAATAATTCTGAATAAAACTGTTGTCTACGATGCACTTTTGAGTTTTTTTAGTAGATTTTGCGTGTTTTTGACTCACTGTTATCAATCTTAGTTTCTAAATATGTCCTGTTCAATAAGTTTGCTACACTGTATATCAGGTACGTGTATATTTTTCATAATTTTATTTTTGTTAAATGATATATGCAATACGGCAGAGCCGTCCCTCCTGAGTAAGAAAAAAGAGTGCTATGATTAACTTTTTCTGTCAGACAAGCAGTAAATACGAGACCAAATGCACGAAGAAAGCAGCAAATAAATTCAAATATTTATTCCTAAACATGAAACTCTCCCCTCCTGCTAGCCGACGAATCCTAGAGTCTGTGAGAGTGTTGTGTTTGTGCATTTAAGTTTTGCTAGTGAGCACATTTTTCATTTGATTTGAGTAGCAGTTGATTCGCTGCTATCTGAAATTTTTGGGTTGGACTTTTTTCACTTAGAAAAGGGGAAAACAGCAAGCGTTAAACTCATCGATGTATTGCCATTGCAAGAATATTTGTTTCAACTCCAATTCAAACTGCTACACCACAGATGGAATATTATATCACCTACCGTAGTATTCTGATGCACTATCAACAGCTGAGAGGATTCAATTATTCATCGCGATAGGTAGCAAAAGGCACTGTAGAGATGCAAAACTTTAAACACCTTTGTAATAGCACACTTTTGTTTATTCGTGGCGCTTTAAAATTTGATGCTGCCCACGGTGCTCTTTCCTATCTCAAAAAGATCGTCTCTTTTCCGGAAACTCCTCTCTTCCTTTTTTCACTCGGTCGGGCGAAACAACAATGCGTTTTCTCTCCTGCGTTGCCCATTTCGCTTAGTGCGTTTCGCTCGATGCGTTTTCTATTTCGCCTGACCGTTACCCAAATAGCAAATCTGTAGCAACAAGCACATTGTAATAAAATTCCGAATTGCATTCAATGCGCGCACACCGGCCAAAATACCATCTGGGTATCGTTCGCAGAGTAAATTTGCCACAAATCATTTGATCATCTTAGCTACTTGGTAAGCGATAACGGTAAGCAAACAGTCCTGACAGGAAACAATGGTAACAAAACTGCCTTATTGGTGCAGTGTAATATCTGTTTTTAACAACATATATGATTATTGCTGCATTTTTGCAATCAAACCTAATCATGTGAACTAAACTACACTTTATATTAATAAAAGAAACTAAGTTTTTTTCGTTACACCGTGTTAATTTCTAATTTTATTCCACCTTCTAGCTTCCCGTCCACCGAGTTAATAATCTTCGTATCCAAATTTGCCACCACTTGACCTCTCTCCCGAGGAGGCATGACCGGCCGACCCCCCCCCTTCTTCTGCTTCTTCTTAATTGCTCTATCTTTGACAATCTTTTGTCGATCCTTACGTTGTCCTCCGCGCGATCACTAACGCGCCGCTTTGTCTTATCCTAGCGTTGCGCTTTATAGCGTGAGCGGAACGCTTCACATGCAATGCGACAATCTTGGATTAGAAGAGGTATATTGGGTCATGCATTTGTTCTGCGTATCGATAAAAACATATATCGTATTCTAAATTCTTTTTGCCAAGTCTAAGAAGTCTAAGCCACTTCAGCACCAAATAACCCGATCCCTTTTCAACCCGAACCGAATGTGGTCTGAATTGCTGCTGCTGACACTTCTGTGCGTTCTTGATGCCACTTTATTTGTGTTTGCAATTGCGCCGGCACGCTTCTGGTCTCACATTTATCATCTTCATTACCAATCTTAAAAATTTTGCTCGGTGAAAAGATGGGGTACCATTTTTTCCTTCCCTGCTGCTGAGCTCGCTTTCATGCAGCAAAACAAGCACCAGTTTGCCAATCCACCCGGAACCATTCTTCCTGTGGAGGAAGTGCATCTTCACAGCATGTAATGCATCGAAAAGAGCAATACCCCGACCTACCAGACGGAATATTATGCCTGGCACATGCTCTATTTGTATATTTTACCATATAGATGGTATCAGCTCACATTCTGGGCGGCCACCTCTCCTCCGGCTCCTGCACGACAGTCCGAACAGAAGAAGATACGAGACCACATTCACAAGCAAACGGGTTCGAAACACTGAGCGCTGCGAGTCGCACCAGCCGTGACACTTGAAGTGTTCTCTGCCACCCACGCCTCCATCTGCCGGTAGATATGCTGCCCCCACACAGTGACGTACAGCACTGAGCTGTTGATAACGGACGGAGGAAGATTCTTCTAACCAGCCTCTAGAAGGTATGCCCAGGGCAAAGCCCACCCAAACTGTTTTCTAACAGTTTTGTTATGACGGATGAGTTGACTTCATCCCATTGCAAGCAGAAAAGGAGAAGGTATGCGTGGAAAGCATGATTGAAGCGGAAGCTGCATGCTAAACAGCTCGTCACCAGTGTCAGCCCTGTTCTTTGTAAAGCGTAAGGTACTTGATGATTACTGGGTGAAGGTTTCAATTCGCTAGCAAGTTTGTTCCAAGATGCAGGACACACTCCTGGAAAACGGTGTACAGGTATCAACGGAAAGATGATCAGCTACCAGAATTCAAGACCGCACATTAAACATATGGCTACATGGGGAACAGCTAAAACGGAAATTTGAGAATAAATCCCATTGCAAGCGATGTGCTCTTTTGCCAACCTAATGATTGTGTGTGGGTTGCTTTTCGGTAACTCACCCATCCATCTTCCGAGCACCTGCTTGATATCGTCCCTGTTTGTAATAGGATATATTTGATCAGACATACTGTTTGTGAGAGTGTGTTAGCATTTTGATGCTGTTCACTATTTTCATGCTTGGGGATGATTCACGAGCGGCATGCTAAACTATCCTCGAACTGTTCTGACCTAACCTTCCTGCAAGCTGGAACTGCGGAATTGCTGAGAACAGACGGAAGCACAATAATTTCATCATACTCAACCTGTCGCTTTGCCTCCGGTGTGATAGTATCGTTTGTGGGAGAGTCGTTGGTGGTTCAGTCAGCTTAGACACAAACGCCGGGCGACGAGTGTGAGGAGTGCAAATTTCAAGGTAAGGAAAACATGCCACCTTTCGTGCACTTTTTGGGCAACAAGTTGAACCAGGCGAGTCGGCCTTCCTCACAGCAACATCTGAAGCACAACACGTATATTGTATTTTTTCCAGCATTGTATTCAGAACATCTCAAAACTGCCTCCGGCACGAATAAATAGGATGCAGTTCACATTGCATCGCAGCTTCCGTCCCCGGACAGAGGTTCTACTCCTTTTCACCAAGAGAAGTAACAGCTGTAGCAAAAACAGGATAGCAGCCTCCGCAAACCTATGCCTGAGATAAAGTATATTAAAGCATAATGTTGCCTTTAGATGAAACTGGTTGTGAAGGTACATTATGCGCCTCCGCACACAGTCACCGTGTGTCCCTTCCAAAACCAAAGAATGGAGTTTGTATTGTTCCGTTGCATATTTTTTGTTATTTTAGGCACACACATACACATACAATCCCAAAATTGAAATCCACACGGTGCGCATTGTGTTCGGTGCATCTTTCAGCACAATAGACGCAATCAACAATACCTTTCCGAAGCAAAGGGACTGTCATTTGAGAATAATTCCTATCCGTTTGAGAAATAATCGCAAAGTACAACTTGACGCTTCAGGGCTATGATTTTGGTATCTGGTTTTGTACTCAAAGATCGCTGTCACTGTACTGCACCAGCTTTCTGGGTTTTATGGAAAAAAATGTAGCGAATAAAATACCATTCAATGCAATTCCTGTGGCTGCATGTGCTTAATCTTCGGAATCAAAAAATCCTGAGCAAGTCAACACTTTTTATCAAATAAAATTTACTGTTTCAATCTTTTGGATAAATCTATTTACTTTGCTATTTATACATCCTCTGTCCGGGAGACAAACAAAGCAAACGCCAACGAGAACCGAAATGACAGAAAAAAGAGAAAGAATTAAATTCTCTTGCAGCCTCCCACACCGGGATGCGGCAACAATGCAACAATGAGAAAATGCACTCGTTCTAAACTGATAAATACCAACATGCATACAGGCATGCAGACAATGACACCAAATACACTATTAACGGAATTGCTTCCAGGCAAAGGCATAGAAATGTTGCCAGAGTCAAAGAAAACTAGATTTAACCATATTCAAATCCAGACCTCATTTAGTGGTACCAGACAGCTCTCTAAATCGCTTTCTATTGCTCTTTTCTCTCTTTCAGTCCCGATAGTGTAGGGCTAGAGAATAAGAGATAGAGAAAAAATAGCATCAGTAAACTTTCAGTATGGGATTAACAGGAATATCCAGCATAATTTGTCTAACAAGACACACTCGTTGTAGATTCTGGATAAACATTTGAAACCAAGGGAAACTAGTACTGTGTGTGCGTGTAGGAGTATTTGTTGTCGTAGCTTTGATTTGACAAAAGAAACAAAACAGCAAACTCATCTCACGGAGCCTATGCAAATGTTTTTGAGTTTGAGCAAATCTGTGGCATTAAGTTGTGATGCAAATTGTTACCTATTCGAATCCTTCCGTTTTGATCCATTTTTATATCCAACTGTCCAAATAAATATTCATCAAACCAAATACCTTGATCGTGTTCTAAATTGTAGAATGCCTTACAATTTTTACGTGCATCTCTTCCATGCTACTTCGTAATAGGACGGATTTTCCTTCTTCCTTTGCTCTGTAGTTATGAAAGCTTAAAATTTAAACCGGAATAGTTATATCAAATCAATTCCGTCGATAACTGTAAAGCTTGGTTTCGGAAAAAAAAATCAAATAATAATTCCACAAAAAGCCAAAGGGATCAATTGACATGCAGAGACAAATGCAATAGGAGCAATTACACAGAATCCATCCCCCTGTGTCTGATTTCGAAATCTAGCATATTCCTCAAACATTTTATGTGGGTTGCTGATTTCCAGGAAAAGTTTAGATTAAATATTTGCATAATGCATTCGAGCCCTTCACGATTCCAGTAAGCTTTTTATATGGAGTTTGATTGTTGCAGGCAGAAATCATGCAAACTTTCCATACAAAACCATACACAAAACTAGCCTGCGATTTTCAGCCTTTATTATTTTAGGCTCACATCTAGAATAAGATTTGAGTACCTGGTCGAAAAAAAGGCAAAACAAGGTGGTGTTTTTATTCAAGTTAAAGTTCAAGTTCAGGTGGTTTCATAACATGTTTTTTTAACCAAATTTCAACATCAGGCCGGGTGTCTTTTTGACAGGCCGGGTGGAAATTTTTGCTCAAAAAGGCTTTCTGGAGGCTTGACTAATACTGTTAACATAGAATTGTTAGCAGGGTAGCTGCGGGCAAGGTCAATACAGTTTGTGAACTGGTTAGATGTGTAAGAACGCGTACGCGATAAAACGCACTCGGCGAAAAACGCACTGAGAAGAAACGCAGTTAGATGCCTATACCAAGGCAGAAGATAACCGGCTTCCGGTAGAGAAATGCTTTCGACTAGTGACAACCAAGCTACGTGGTAGCACTAAGTTTTAAAACGAATAAAAATAAAGTGTGCGAACCTAGAAAAGTGTGCTATTAAATAGTGCTACACCTATCGCCACAAATACACAACGTATTCTTATAACCTTCTTTCCGAAGCTGAACCGACAAAAATCGACCAAGACACACAAACCTTTCCAACGATTTATTGGTCTGTTCTTATAAGCTTTTTCGCTCGTCTCACGTTTTATTTATTGTATCCCATAGATTTTTGTTTCATTCCCATAATTAATTGGTATAGATCAGCAACAATATCGTGGGAACGCACAAAACATGGGAAACAATGTAAGCCTGCTTGCATACTTTACTCACTTTTATAGTTGCTCGAAAACTGCTACACAATGCAAAATGCTGACAGCCTGAAATTTCAGCCTAGGAACTAAAATCGGAAAGGGGTACATTATCAGATGTTATTTAAACACTATTCCAAAGCATTGGTCTCTTTGCCAACAATTCGTGTTGGTAATAACCAACATTTGCCTGTAACAACAGTTTGGTGCACCAATAAAATGATTACTTAGATAATTTTGAAGTTGTATATAGTTGTAAAAAGTTAAAAATGACAGACTTATCAATTATCACTCACATGCATCCATGTGCATCCAGATTGATAGGGTCGAAAATTCAACAGATGTAGTCCAAGCAGTCTGTAGGGTTCACGGTATGTGGTAGACCGTATGTGATGTGGGAGGGCACTCCCATAGCAAAAGTATTGAAAAAGGCTGGCCCTTCAATCAGACCTCTTCGCTTTGCTAACCATGAATTTCTTCTGAGGTCGTCCCGCTCTTCAGAAAAAACGAACTTCATCTTAAGAGCGTTTTGAGTCGTTTAAAGATTCCATTGCGATTCGGATTCGATCGCGGTTCGTTTGGGATTCTTTGCGATTCGATTTGGGATTTGGAATGGTATTGATATTGCAATACTATTGGGATTGGGATTGCGCTACGTTTGGGATTCGATTGGCATTGCGTTTAGGATTCGGTTTGGGATTGGGATTCTGTCTGGAATTGCGATTCTTATTGCGATTCTGTTTGGAATTGGAATTCTGTTTAGGATTGCCATTGAAATTGCGATTTTGATTGCGTCACATTCAAGGTGTATGAACATGACAAGGTGAATTTGTTCAGAAAGGTGCATTAAAGAGAACAGGTGGTGGAATCTAGAGCATTTTCAAAACTCGTCTTTTGGCATAAGGTCTCCGGGAGTCAAACCATTTTTTACGTGTTTTTGTACTTGTTAATGTATTTTATGGACAACTTATTTGCGATTTAAATTAAAATAAGTAGTTAATGTGATTTGAAACGAATTAGAAATTAATAAGCATTAAAATAATATTGGTGGATTTTGAGATAGGCAGAACTAAAATCCAGTTTGATTAGTGCCTACGCAACGAGAATTTAAGAAGAAAATGTATGTAATGCTAACGGAGCACGTAGGCTCCTGATAAAAAGACCCAATAAATGGTTAATAAATGTAGGATGAGAGGGCCAGCCCCCGAAAACGTCAAAATGACAGCTAGGTAGCGAGGGCATGACAGCAGGCGATGAGCGCCACAATCTTACCGCAAGCGTCAGTATGAATAGAAGCAAGTTGAATACACGAATTTCCTTAATCACCTACACCGCTCGTTTCCTTATGTCTTACATAAATTAAGTCCAATTTCCAGTATAATTAACTAGGTTGTTACTTCAAGTCGTTGGTGAGCATTATCTTGTAAGGAAGTTCGATTCTCTTCAAGAATGGCAAAACCTCTTCAATACAGGGTTTCCCACGATTTATTGGTTGGTTCCCACGATTTATTGGTGCGTTCCCACGATTTTTTGGTCATTTCCCATAATTTTTTGGTAGCAACCCACGATTTATTGGTCGGTTCCCAAATATTATTGGTCGGTTCCCAAATATTATTGGTCGTTTCCCAAATATTATTGGTCGGTATTATATTATATTATATTTGGGAACCGACCAATAATATTTGGGAAACGACCAATAATATTTGGGAACCGACCAATAATATTTGGGAACCGACCAATAAATCGTGGGTTGCTACCAAAAAATTATGGGAAATGACCAAAAAATCGTGGGAACGCACCAATAAATCGTGGGAACCAACCAATAAATCGTGGGAAACCCTGTAAGATCCGCAGTTAACATAGCGGAGGCCTATTTCGGGAAGCCAGCCTTTATCAAGACGTTTGCTCGGAATTTAATATCCGCCACTATACAGTCCACGAGGCTGTAGGCCGTAGGAACTTACAGTTGGCCTAAATAAACAAGTATTTTGGAACTGCCCGGTACTTGATTTTATTGTTAATTGGTGAATGCATACTTGTTTAAATAAATTATTTTAAAAGTGTTAATATAGTAGTTCAAATACTCGTTTTTGGTAAAAAACGAAAAAAATATTTGAGTGTTTTCAGTACACTGATGTACATAAAAGTTATACGTGTAAAAAAAAATTTGACCGCATGTCCTCGGTGCGGAACAGTGTGTTCGAGAAATGTTCCGCAGATTCAGCATTGCATCCGATGAATTCAGGTATCTTTAATGTTTTCAAGCATCATACCGTAGTCTTTCGAAGACATATTCGGTAAGGGGTTCTGTGGTCTTGAGATAAAGTGTGAAACCCTGTATCCTGGCCTTAATGGCTGACCCCTCTACGTCATCTGGCCTCTTCAATTTAAACCTACTACGCCCTCTACGCAATAGCGGATTTAACGGTAAGCGGACTGAATTGCTAAGTCCAGCAAATATGGTGCGTACAGTAGTAGTCTCATCGCGAATCTCTGTGAACGATAAAGACTCCATGGACGAAGGTACAGTATCGGACATAAAGATAGAACCCTGGTGTTTTCAACGCAGCATGCACCTGTTGGGACAGGTTTATGTGTGGTTTGTGTGTTTGTGTTTGTGTGTGTGTATGTGTGTGTATGTGTGTGAACATGTGTGTGTATGTGCATGTATGTGTGTGTGTGTGTATGTATGTTTGAATGTGTATTGGTGTGTGTGTTTGTTTCACAAGTATGTCGTTTCGTATAGATTTGTTAGTAGTTTTTCTGTGTTTTGGGTAAGGTTTTTGATGTAATAAGCAGAACCACCGCCCTCGCGATCAGTGTTTTTTTGATCTATTAACAACTTTACGGTCTTCTTTCGCCGTGGTCTTCTGAGGACGTCCGGTTGACTTGCGCGTTTCGGTTGTCCAAGCGCGTTTCAGTTGTAAAAGCGCGTTTTGGTTGTCCAAACACATTTCGGATGTCCGAAGCGCGTTTGCGACAAAAGTGCGCGATCGTTCCATTACAAACTCGATCGTTTTGCGCTTAATGCCAGCAGCCGCCATTCGCTTTATTATATGGCGCTGATCATCGGTACAATGTTTACCTCGACCCATTGTTACTAACATTGCTTGCTTGGACCGTCAAGAACGCGCTGGTTAAAAAGTTGGACACGGCTGATCCCGTGCTCAGCCTGCGTTCTGCTTCTACACGTGATGAATTACATCGTTGTAGAGCAGCAAAAAAAGCGTATGGATAAAAACTATCAATGAGTAAGCGAGTGAGTGTCTACCCATTTAAATCGAGAACCGAATACTGCCGCGCTCATGAAACAAAACGCCCATTGAAAAGAACAACTGCGCGCCAGCTCAATGCACGCACAAAGTTTAACATGCGCACACAACGTTCAACGCAGAGATGCACGCAGGCATTTCTATGGCGTGCACTGGAGAAACACCTGTAAGGGAATGCCGAGTTAATTGCTATTGTGCGCGTGTCCATTTCACATCGCTGCGCATGCACATTCATCAACCAGCACACCGGCAGTTTCTTCCGAGGAACAAGCGCTGCTGTCGATGCAAACTTTAGCTTTTATCCAAGTGCAAACGCACGCTGTCTCACATGATAACACACATTATCAGAATACTTTCCATGCAATATGAAACCATAGCAAGCTACGTTTTTCAGACACAAACCCGCGCACTTGCAAATACACATTAAAAAGCACACTCTCTTTCTACCACACACACACACACACACACACACACACACACACACACACACACACACACACACACACACACACACACACACACACACACACACACACACACACACACACACACACACACACACACACACACACACACACACACACACACACACACACACACACACACACACACACACACACACACACACACACACACACACACACACACACACACACACACACACACACACACACACACACACACACACACACACACACACACACACACACACACACACACACACACACACACACACACACACACACACACACATACATACACACACACAAACACAAGTAACGTGGTAAAACAAGTGCAAGGTGCGTTGAAAACACCAGGGTTCTATCTTTATGTCCGATACTGTATTCATTGACTATTGAGGACCCATATGTAAGGCTCCCCCCCCTTACCCCCAGCAAAACCCCAGAAAAAAAGAACTGTGTTAAATCCAAAGCAAAAATTATGCGTTTTGATTCTTTATAAAAAAAAAAAACAGATCAATTTATATTTTCTGAATAAAAATATTTTGGCTTAATTGAGTGATAAAACATCAAAATATTTCAAACAGCGATAAAACATCTTTTTTTGTTTGCTGTTAACACTTTAAGCGCCGCGTCATATGAAATCGCACGACGGCTTTGTTCACCGCTCAGCTCTGTATCTGACGCTCACCAATTCTCTTGATAACGAATGGGGTAGGAAAGAGAGAACGAGAACGACATGTGCTACGCCGCTTATCGAAATGAAACAAAAGAGTGATAATAGTCGCACGAACAATTGTCGCTCTCATCGCTCTCTTGTCATGCGCTACGTGCTCACTCGCAAACTGTGACGTCAGGCCGGCGGTCAAAGTGTTAAAGGAGCCCTTTCCGTTTTAAGTTCGTAGGCTGAAAATTTAGCCTGTCAGCTGTTTGCATTGTATAGCTGTTTTCGAGCAGCTATCTAAGTGAGTATAATATACAGGTGGGCTTATCTCAAGGTGTATGAATTTAGAAGGCTGATTTTTATCGCTTCTGTTTCTAAATGAAGATTATAAGAGTGTTTTGTGTATTCGCCAAGCTTCCAGAAAGCTTGTTTGAACAAAAGCTTTCACCCATCCTATCAAAAAGTGATATTCAAATTTGGTTGTAAAAAATGCGTTCAGACCACCTAGACTACATACACTTTAATTATGGATTCCATCACCAGATCTCTTTAATTCATATTGGGATAAATGAAAACAACACCTTGTTTTGTCATGATTTGAGCTGGTAGTCGAATCTAATTCTAGCTTTGAGGCTAGAATAATTTAGACTGAAAATTGAAAGTAAGTTTTATGTGTGGTTTTGTACGGAGTGTTTACATGATTTCAGCGTCCAATTGTCAAACCCCATAACAAAAGTTAATTAGAATCGTGAAGGGCCCCAAACATGGTGTTTCGTATTATTTAGTTTTCCACTGTTATTTCAACTGGCGTACAGCAGTGGATATAGCCAACCGACTGAAATGGTTTTTTATGAAGATTTAAACTGCACATCCCGCTGCTCAATATTTTAATCACGTTGCTGTGACGACAATCACCATTCCCATCGCGAATAGCCCTCTTGAAAAAATCGCTAATATTCACTATCTAAGCTATATCTTTCTTCGCCGACGGCATTTCGTTTGTAAAATAGTACTAATAAAAGGCAGTTATTCACTGATTACACGTAAAATCCTTGTTATCGACGAATATCGTGGTCCCTTGTTGATGGTAAAATCCTTAAGTTCAACTAATATTCGGTGTTCGTTGTTGATGGTAAAATCCTTGGTTTCAACCAATATTCGTGGGGTTTACCTATAATCAGAGAATAAATCCCCCCGTCGACGAAGAAGGAAACAGCTTTCAAACGTAAACAAACAGTTTACTATGCTCTTGCTTTCAGAAATCCAATGGTAGCGGCACACGATTCGATCGTAGTGGCATATGATTCGACCATAGTGGAACGCGATTCAACCGTACTGGCACGCGATTCAACCATGGGTGCACGCATTCGATCGTAGTGGCATGCGATTCGAAGCAGGCGGTTTGCGATTCGATGCAAACGGCACGAGATTCGAACGTAGATGGAAACAGGTGTATTTATACTCTATTTTATGCACCTCAAAATACATGACATAGCAATTGTTATATTTTAAATTCTTCTTCTTCTTCTTCTTCTTCTTCTTCTTCTTCTTCTTCTCCTTCTTCTTCTTCTTCTTTTTTAGCACAACAACCGTGGTCGATCAAGGCCTGCCTGTGTGTGGCTTTCAATGACTTATTGTTACCATAGCAGGATTGTCAGTACTACGTATGGGGACTCGAACCCATTACGGGCATGTTGTTACGTCGTAAGAGTTAACGTCTGTACCACCAGAAAAGGCCCAGAAATTATAATCTACTTAACTAAAATTCAATCATTTTGCAATGCAATTGCAAATGAAGTAGCAAAAGCAAATGAATTATTACTTAGAGACAAAAATAGTTGAATTGGAGCCAAAACTTAGTGACAACAACTAAAATTGTTCATGATGTTCATGAAAACGATCCATTCTCATAGATATTCAGGAACCGATTCTGATTCCGGAGCTTATTCTGATTTAAGAACCAAATCCCATTCCAATTCCGGAAACTGATTCCGAAACTACAATCCTAAATTTCATTTTCCACTTCACTAGTTTGTACCGCCGCTTCCCGGTGTAATGCATCTGATGCATTTCGTTGATGGGAAGTTGCTGGAGGTATGAATGGTTCGATTATGCTCGAAATGGCCGGTAGTGCGTACAATTGATGTGACATTATTAGCTGCCCAAGAATGTTAGGTTGTGCTGCGAATCCAAAAGCTATGACCACACTACGGCGACTTTCACTTATGTACGTTCTGTCCCAGCAGCGGGTCCAAGGGTGGAACCTGTGCGTGCCGAAGTATCATGCCCCGTGGCTACCGGAGCTGCGGTCACAGGCACGAGGGCCATCCCGGCTAGCGTTACTAGTCGTGTTGCGGAAGTCTGCAGGAGAACTTTAACTGCACCGCATCAGTTGGCAAGGAAAGCCAGGACAATGAATAAACTCCCGGAAAGCGGTATGTTTGTGTTTGCGTAATTCTTTCGCTAACTGATTGTAAACATTCATCCATTGTTGCTTGTACAGATTGCGACACTGGTTCGATTCATTCTATGCAACACACTTGATACAATAAATAGTCCATTATCGGTTGTATTTGTTTTGGAAGCTCAATGTGCGGCAATTTAGCTTCGCAAAAAATGCGTGCTGCGATATGGAAGGAATTATAGCCCGTTCACGCACGTTTAGTTTTCAAATGCAGAGCAATAGATTATTTGAACAAAGTCCAATAAACTATCCACTCATGACACTATCACGAATGGCGAGAGTGCTTAGAGAATGTTATCAAGCGCGCTGCTTTGTGCGTTAGGCTGAAAAATGGATTTAAAAATGACCGCCGAGTAAATACGGATCATTGAGTAAAATATTATGCTACGGCTGAGATGGGGTCTTAATTGTTTGCACAGCGTGAGGGTGTAGCAAAGGTTAATTGATTTAGTTGTGGTTAGTAAACGGTTGACTGATGCATTTAAATCCCCACACAACCAATGTTTATTTGTTTTAACAATTAAATTTCATTTTTTTCTCCTGTAAAACGATATATATATACATACATATAAACATACCTACATAAATATATATACTATGTATACTATACTATATTTACCTGAAAATACAAAACGCGTTTCTCTATCCAGTTCAGCAATATTAGCAAATAATTCAATCATGTAAAAACATTTCAACAGTAACGATGGAAACAAGAATGACCTGTCATTGGTTGCTTGGTAAACGTTAGTCATACATTTGCCAACATTGAATAGGGATTACAGGGATAAAAAAAAGCCTTCACATTTAAGCTGACCCTGTAAAGAAAAAACAATTCCCCTAATTTCAGGCAAAACATTTTATAATAGTTTTAACCGATGCAAAGCATGTTGTGAACATTGACTGCGTACATTTTTATACAACTTTTTTATCCTTTTGACCACTGCTAGGTATCATCGTTCACACAGAAGGTTTCATAGCACAATTCGAAGGGATCATGAGGGTATACACATGATTGGGATTCCGCGGAACGACTAATTGATCACAAATTTTATCCTCTCGCCTCTCCACGTAATCGCAGCAGTAAATAAAAAAGGAAACCTTTTTCTAAGCTCATTTTCACTATCCTTACACGATGTAACAAAAATTTTAATACAAGCCTGTTTTATGGTTTTTTTTAGCTGTGTTGCCTTTTTTCATTTGCCTTTGAAATTCTGTTCTAATATTAGCATTTTTGTCATGCTTTTCCTGTCCCATTTTAAACACTCCTTCGCGTTATTTTAATAACACATAATTTATATAACGCTCTCTTCAAACCCTCTTACATACCCAGAACATGGAGCGTAAATGCGTAGGTATAAGAACGAATCACAAATTTACAAGTGTTCATTGGGACATTGAATTTTTTTTCTGCCTTTGCTACTGTGATAGTGAACTGAAAGCTAAATCATTTTAACTAATGAGACGAGGGTCGCTCTCAGCGCATGATTTGTGGCTCTATTAGAAAATGCAATTCGTCTTTGCGAATGTTTGGTGTACTGGGTGAGGCTGGTTGGCATGGTAAACAAGATATGCTTATTACCAAACGCTCTAAAACAAAGGAAGGTGATCTTTTAAATAGTTTCGACGCACATACCGAACTAAACGTTAGAATGTGACCTCTTTTGAAATGTTATACAAGTGAGATGACAGGTGTATATTGAACTGACAATCAGATAATACGATCAATACTTTGCTCTGCATACAATTTATTTTTGGGTTAGACAATACAATTATTACATATTATTATTACAATTACAATAGATTGGGTGTTGTGGCTCGATGACAGACTTGAAAACCCCATAGAAGCTTCCAGATGCAATTTTTCCGCTAAGTATTCAGCCATGCGAATCAACAAGCGTACCAGCGATACACAATGGCGTTTTAATTATGAAATTTGCCTCGCATATAACGAACATGTAACCATCAACATCCCTACCACTCAGCGAAAACAAGAAAAGGCGCTTTCGATGTAGAAGATTTATGTGCCTCTGGATTCAGCCACGAAGATTGGCTTACGGCATCACTATATCTGCTGTTGACGGGACAGAAGTTGATTTCTACAGATATACTGCGTACTGCAGTCTATTTGCCAGCAGTTTTCAATGTTGGCAGCGTTTTCGGAGGGATTGGAGCATCTTGAAAAAGGAAAGAGGGTAAAGGGCGTAAGTACTGCTTAGATGATCAGTGTCTTGCTCACTTATGGTATGTGTTATTCTTCCTGGGTGCATCAGTTATAGACGATGGAGATTGCAGACAAATCACAGCCATTGTAGGCCCTATGAAAGCCGTGCAGAAGAGGATGAAGGGTAAGAAATGGAAAATAGATGACCATCGTTGGTACCGTGCACGTTTCATGCAACAGTGTATGTACCGTTAGGCCATAACTTCTGGATGATGCTATTAGCATAAACAGATTAATCAAGAGTTTTGTTCAATAGAAAACCAATTTGAAAACTTGTATTTGGCCGGCCGGCTATTATAAAGAAGATCTGTCCGGTGTCGGGGTACTCGACTAGCTTTAGCAGCTTTGTAAATTATGGCGTGGTGCAGAATAAGCAGAAGTAATAAAGTAGGAAAGGCGTTAAAAATATGTTTTTTAAAAACTTTTTAGAATATGTTATTCATATTTTCGAAATGTGTTAGTTAGCACAAGAAAAATGTTATTTGAAATGTCTTTATAGTAATAGTACACCCATAAATATGTTTTTTCGTGATAAGTCGTGTCAAAGTGTTTTAAAAAACTGATAAAATATGTACAAAGATGTGAAATAGTATTCTGCACAACTCATACATTGACTGTTTTATCTCCCTTTTACGGATTTTCCGTAAATCGAGAAAAACGACTGTCCATGTAGTTGTGGTAGGCGCTGTATGAACTGATAATGAAAAGATATTGTTAAATACCATAAAAAGTACACCAAAGATATAAATCACCCAGCAACTAGAGAAATCATTGCATTAAGTGTGAAACGGAAACAGTCAAAATAGTACACATTCGTTATGCTGTTAAAAAAAGAAAAGTGATTGATATGACATCAATCATGAATTTATGAGAGATTCTATAAGATAACAAAGATAAAAGTTGAGTTTTGACATGGTAGAAAAAATGGCTTGAACTATTCATAAATCTCACAAACATGCAGGACTCGTGAACTTTCCGTGGGGTAATTTCCTAAAGGATATTAGTAATTTATGTAAGTTGAAGTTATTTCTGTAAGCTGGAGCAATGTTCGCTGTTAGTGCCTGATATTTCAAAAAGGCCTTAGATTCTGCATTCTACGAAATTTTGCAAGCGGCGCTTACAGTTCCTTAAATGACGGCTGCTTTTCACGGTCGTTGTATTTATGTATCCTTAGATGTTTAAACGATGATGATGATGAAGATGATGCGGATTCAGAAATAATTATTTTTCCCGTTTCGGTTTAATTTTCTTAGCGATCGATATTTACCAAATGTTATTTCTGGTTACAAAAACTAGAAGAAAGTTTTTTTCTCGTAACCCACTTATACTTATGAGCGAATTGATCTTGCCCGAAAGCTCCTAGCTTAACAAACGAACTTCGTGTTTTGTGAATCACGATTTAACTGAAAGGGCTTCCATCCCTCACGTGCCTGAACACTGTTTGATACCCAGGAAATAATTTCTCTAAAGATAAAAAACCTAATCGATAATGTGACTTATCATGATTTTACTCTATAAGGATGTATAATTATAATACTGGAAAAATCGATTTAACCAATTAGATTTTAAAACAATGAATCTTCTCTTTATTTTCATTATTTGACATTATAATGCCTAATTAATTATGCCAATTTCTCATATAGTTAATATTTTTCCCTAAGATGTACAAATTCTTTCCATAACACTAAACGCTATCTTTAAGTACAATAGTGTAGTCCAATACAATTGCATCGTATCGATAACACTGGACTGTAGTGCGCTGTTATTGATGCTTTAAAGGTAAACCTGTATAAACATAAATAACAAAGCTTGCTGCACACGTAAATTACTAGCGTGATGCGGTTTGGGGTAATTGCGTATCATTTAGAACATTCTCCACCGAATTTTCCATTGCGTCTTCAATCACTTTGATTCGTCTTGTGCACGCGTTGTTCACAGCAAATAGCAGGCTTTTTGTGGGATTGAAGAGTGAGCTACAATCGTCAGAACATATGGTGCAAATGGCTAAAAAACCAATACTACAGTCTGTAATGTTCTTGGGCTCACAGAGATAATTTTGTGCCACCATCTTCAAAACTTACAGTCAGCCTCTCCAGAGTGCTTTCCGCTTTGGTTGGTTTGATTCTAAAGAAAACTATGATAATGAAAATGTGTTGATTTTTTAAGATAAATATTTCATCCAAATGCCTGATGAATGCATGAACGGTTGGTCGGTTGGTTCGGTTTCGAAGGAATGGTAGTACGAGAACCTATCAAATATGCAGAGCACTATTGTTTTAAATCTGGCTACTTCTATAGAGCTAAAATGCCACGAAACGTGAACGAAGCGAATGGTCTCGCTAAATCGCACGCCACAACACCGGATGAGCCTTATCATTAATATAGAAATATATTTTATAGCAGCCCGTGAACCGAGGCAAGAGCAATGTGTTCCAGCTCATTCTATTCATTTAGACTCATTCAACGTGCATACTGGAGCTTGTAGCTTTTGTGTGTAGGTTAGCCTTGTACGATACAGCTGAATACTTGCAGCTATAATGGAGGATCGCAAACATACCAGCAAATATGCCTCGGAGTGTTGTACCAATCATTCTTGTATGAGTGTCAGGAAAGCCGAAGAACGGAAAGCCTTTAGCAAGTGTTTGTTTCAATCCTCCAACATTGCGCCAGAAATTATAACGTTAATGTGCTTGAGCATAGTTGTCTGAAACAAAGTAAGAGAAAACTAATTTACATGAGTTGGTGGTTAAAAGCAAAAGAAATAGAGAGATTAATAGAGAGATAGATAGATAGATAGAGTGAGAGATCGAGAGAGTAAGTGTGTGTATGTGTGAGAGAGAGAGAGAGAGTGAGAGAGGTAGAGAGAGATAGGACTGCTGGCTAATTGAACAAGCCAAATGCTAATCTATTATGTGCATGTTTGATATTAAACCCGTTATTCACTGGCCAATGTTTATGTTGCCGGATCAGATGTTAAGCGATGACTGTAGCATAAACTAACAGGAAGAGCATTCCAGACACTCTCCTTTGCTGCTGTTCCTTTCACGAGCGCATCTCTTCAACTATGCGTTATTAAAACGTGGTTGCGATGTGGTTGCGAAACAACTGTCAGTACAACTAGCTGGCTTCGCAGCGGGTTGAGTTGAGCCGGCCATAGCTGAATAGATGAGTTAGGAAAATGGGGGATGGGTCCCAGCATTCCTCTAGGCGGTCGCCTCTTCCATCTATCCCTCTCGTAGCGCAGTAGATGGTGGCTTTCGATTTTACCGGATGACGTGTTTTTTCAATATACACGATGGCTATTGGGTGTGTGCCAGTTAGTTCAATCGTCAGAAAATCACAAAGGTGATTTTTCCCTCTATGGTATAGGGCTCACTCCGTCTCGTGGACTGTATGAGTGGGTAAACTGTATGAGTGAGACCTTTTCCCGAGCAAAAGCCTTGAAAAAGGCTGGCATCCCGAATCGAACCTCCGCCTTGCTAACTGCGTATTTCTTACTAATGTCTTGTCACTCTAAACTGAATCGAATTTCCCGTTAAGAGCAATGCTCACCAAAAGATTGAAGCACGAACTTAGTACGTATGGATTGGAATTCTAACTCAATTTATTTTTAATTTCCGTGATGTTCTAATTATTAACACGTAGGCGCTCCGCTATCGATTGATATGTTTTCTCTTATAGTTCTCGTTGAATTAAACAAAATTCCAACTGGAAATTTGGTAATGGGTTTTCTGACTGAGTCACTGTTTAAGGGTGAGTTATACCTATCTCAATTTCCCATAAGGGTGTGTTCTGCCTATCTCAAAATCCAACAATCCCATTGTTTGAGATGATTGTTGGTTTACTATTGATGTTTGCTTCTGTTAAGTCTATACTTATTATGAGAGACCTATTTTAGCTGCATGTTATTTGTATACCTTCGTATACAAAGGTTTATTGTATTCTGAGTTCTTCTCTGACAACGACACATTCTTCTCCGACAACGATTTCATTTTATATTTGTACAGCAAACATTTCAACTTGGTATAATGTGATACGATAAACCGACAAGAGCAAACAAACAATTCGTATGTTCGTCGATGATTGGCTGTTTGGAGGAACGAAATCATACGAAATACGCTTTATTCTCCATATTCAGAACCATGAACACCGTTAACAAACGTAAGCATCACCATTCCAACTCAGTATCTGGTTGCTGGAGGACGTCCGAAATATCCTGCGAGAGTGTCAAAGTCACTAGAACACTGTGACTGGATTTGGGAGGTAGAACGTACTAACATACTATGTGACATAGTATCTATCGCTTGCTGACTGTCTTTCACGGGGTTCGGACGACTGGATGTAAAATTTTTGTCTTCTGCCAGCACTCCACTGCCAATTCCCACGGGCCATTTCCAGGGTGTGCACTAATTGTTATGTTTTGCGCTTGGTTTATGCGCGGATCATGAAATGCATTGGTATACAGCAGCCTGTTTCAGTACCGGACAGTAAGGCAAACAAATATAACACTAAAGCACCACCGAACGCCTGGCTATTGTTTGGTGGTTGGATTAGGTAAAGTCGTGTCAGGGACCAGGCGGTCTGGGACTGTAGTTTTACGGAGCCAAATTTTGTCCTCACACTTTCCTGACCTCACTGCAAAGCAGCGAACGTGGTCGTAAAATTTGGCTATCTACATGCAAAAGAACTTTGCATTAAACAAGGGAGCCAGAAGCATAGTGTGCTGGTATCTCAAGTGAGTAGCAGTGGGTCCAGGACGGCAATTGAATTTATTATGCAGTATAGCATTTATTTTACATTCATCTGATTGCCTTCCCAGAACTCAGCACATGGAAAGTTATTTCATCAGAGAGAAGGGAAGCTGAAAGAGGTGGGTCCATGATCGTATTTCCTCAGCAGTAGACACTTGGGATCCAGCAGCTTTTCTGTCTGTTTTTCAGTATGAATGGTGTTGTTGGCTCTCCTTACCATCGTTGTATTGATCTCTTGGTGAGGTGGTGCAGTATGGTGGAAATCAATACAATACACAAATCCCGGCGTCTGCTTGGAACCGAAAAAATCATGATAAAATATTGCATTACTAGGAATAGTTTGAAATATGTTTCAAAGGTTTTCTTCCGAGAGGGTTTTCAAAGGACAGACTTTTCTTTTACAAATACTTAGCAATACACAATCAAGCAAATCACTACTGTCAGCTTTTCCCTCTGCACATTTCAAAAATGCTGGAACACACTCGAACATTATTCATTGCATTATATTTAATTGTTGACTGGATATGGTTGCTGTCATGTGTTGCTGTGGCACGAGACAATTTCGCATTCAAGAACGTCCGTTGAAAGTTCATGGGGTGCAATAACAAAGCACTACAGTTTCATGCATTGTGGCAACTCGGTTATTGTGATTTAAACAGTGAAGTGAAATTTAAATCCACGGCCATCCACAATCCGTGAATCAATTTAGATATGGTACGAAGAGGGTGTGAAGATTGCAATGGTTTTGTGTACATGGGGAAAATAATTGATTTTGCTAGACGCTTTACGTCTCACCAAAATATGCCCAGTAGACCGATTTTATATTCATTAGTTTCAATTGGAGATATCCACGAGGTTCCAATTAAAGAAAGTATAAGTTATTGGGTGTGAGTCCGTGTGTAGCGAGATTTAAAACGATACCAGCGCAAAAGGATTATGTTAACTATATACTTACCGCTTTTGGTGCTTTTCATTTGAATATTTGTTTTATTTTACCACCATAGTTTCGGAGAACTTTTTTTCAACAGTTTTGCTCTGGATGTCGGTAGTAAGAATCGCTGCTGTAAGTTTGTGCGCAAATGGCATTATTCGAGGCGTTTAGAAAACAGCATAATTTCATGGATTTTGTAGACTCTACCTTAAAATTTAACAATCTCTATTGTTCGATACATGTCACATGTACACAAAAATAATTTGGAAAGAAGAAATTTTGTGTACAGTCATTATCCGATGTACGCTATCGTACGGGACCGAGCGCAACAGCGTATCTATCGGTTCGAGGGTTGAAAAATATCGCCACAGAATTATGCATTAATGTTTTTTGTTGTAAAACAGGTATCTTTTGCAAAAATTTAATGCAAAATGCTTCAAGAAAATTAAGGAAATCCAAAAAGAGCATACAATATTTCAAAGAATTAAAATAATTACATAAAACACATGAAGCTGTCAAATTTAGAGGAATCGCGTACTGCGAATTCGCGTATATCGAGTATCGCGTACTGCGGATGATTGCTGTATAGTCAAGGATGTACTCTTGAATTTATTTTGGAGTTAATTGAACTTCAACTGGATATTTGACCCAATTAGGAGATTCCTATTGCAGCAATCGATCCATTTCAACGGAGAATGGATGAGTATTTTGCGAAACTGACTTGTAGGATGACTTGTAGGGCGAAACTTCTGGAGTTTATTTTATCAATTTGATTCCAATCTTAATAGTAATATATATAATACCGAAATTTTTTTTAACTCTTTCAAGTAAATCATTTGGTTATACAACTTAGATTATATCCTTCAAAATTACTCTTTTGTAATTTGTATTTGAAGTTAGTGGAACATGAAAAAAAAACATGGACACCGCAAAATTCATCAAACTTTTACACGATATTTTCGCATATTACTCGAACTTCACGGATACGCACTCTGCTATACTCTTTCCCCATTTCAAATCTATTTGATTTTCAGATCAAAGTTCATTAAAACTATAGTTTTTTCAAAACATTTCTATTAACCTTCATTTCTATAACCACCTACCCGGGTATGTTTTGCTTATTCTTTTTATGATAACTTTTTATTGGATTATCGAATCGATGCAAAATAATTAGAATGCCTAGAGAAACATGTTTTACAAAAGTGGTAAAAAATTCAGAATTTTTCAATTTTTTAAATTGTGCTTTAAAAAATAAAATCAACTTTTACCCCTTACTTCTATAACCACCTACCCGGGTAGGTAATAAATACAATAAAGGATTTTGGTTTCGATTAGTCGCTAATTTTGTAATGATATGTATAGCAATGCATGTAGTTATATTTATAGAATCTATTCAAAAAGTTTTCTAGCTCTTAATATTCTTCAAAAGTCACATAGATTGAAATGATTGCCCCGACAGTCGGGAAGACATGGCGGTGTATTAGTGTCAGTTGAACTAATTGCTATGCATTCAATTTATGTAACTAAAAGCCATACTTCATAAATATATAAAATAAAAAGAAGTATTGCTATTATAGCTGCATAGAATAAGTTTAATAAGACATTTTTTGACTAATAAAAATACAAATTCCCTTATATAATGTATTACAGTATCGGACAGAAAGATAGGGCATTGGTTTTTTAACGCACCGTGCACCCGTTGGGCCAAGTTTATGTGTGGTTTGTATGTGTTTGTGTTTGTGTGTGTGTGTATGTGTGTTTGTGTGTGTGCATGTGTTGTGTGGTTGTGTGTGTGTGTGTGTGTGTGTGTATGTGTGTGTGCATGTGTGTGTGTGTGTGTGGATGTATGTTTGAATGTGTATTGATGTGTGTGTTTGTTTCACAAGTAGGTCGTTTCGGATAGATTTGTAAGTAGTTTTTTTGTGTTTTGGGTTAGGTTTTTGGTGTGATAAGCAGGACCACCGCCCTCGCGATCAGTGTGTTTTTGATATATTAACAATGTTACGGTCTTCTTTCGCCGTGGTCTTCTGAGGGCGTCCGGTTGACTTGCGCGTTTCGGTTGTCCAAGCGCGTTTCAGTTGTCTAAGCACGTTTCGGTTGTCCGAAGCGCGTTTGCCACAAAAGTGCGCGATCGTTCCATTACGAACTCGATCCTTTTGCGCTTAATGCCAGCAGCAGCCATTCGCTTTTATATATGGCGCTGATGATCGGTACAACGTTTACCTCGACCCATTGTTACTAACATTGCTTGCTTGGACCGTCAAGAACGCGCTGGTTAAAAACTTGGACACGGCTGATCCCGTGCTCTGCCTGCGTTCTACTTCTATACGCGATAAATTACATCGTTTTGGAGCAGCGAAAACATCGCATGGATAAAAACTATCAACGAATACGCGAGTAAGCGTCTTCCCTTCAAAATCGAGAAAAGAATAGTGCCGCGCTCATGAAACAAAACGCCCATTGAAAAGAACAACTGCGCACCAGCTCCATGCACGCACCAAGTTTTCCATGCGCACACAACGTTCAACGGAGAGATGCACGAAGGCCTTTCAATGGCGTGCACTGGAGAAACACCTGTGAGGGAATGCCGAGTTCATTGCTATTGTGCGCGTGTCCATTTCGCACCGGTGTCGCATTCACATTCATGAAACAGCACACCTGCGTTTTCGTCCGAGGAACAAGCGCTGCTGTCGATGCAAACTTTAGTTTTTATCCAAGTGTAAACGCACAATGTTTCACATGATAACACACATAATAAGAATAATTTCAAAGCAATATGACATCATGGCAAGCTATGTTTTTCAGACACAAACCCGCGCACTTGCAAATACACATTAAAAAGCACACTCTCTTTCTACTACTACACACACACACATACACACACACACACACACACACTCACACACATACACACACACATACACACATACACACACACAAACACAAGTAACGTGGCAAAACAAGTGCACGGTGCATTGAAAAAAAGGGTCCTATCTTAATGTCCGATACTGTACCTACCCGGGTAGGTGGTCATAAAGATGAGGGTGTATTTTTGGTCATAGAAACGAAGGTTAATGCAACAGATAATTGATTGCCTTAAAAAGCAACGTACCGATTACAATATACTAAAACGATAAATGTTTGAAGCAAGTTGCAAGTTCCATTGTTTATTTATTTCATTTGCTACTACATTCATATTGATCCCTCAAGCTGTTCGTGGAATCATTCTATCAAACCACGAACCAAGTTTTCGAATTATTCCAAATGGCAAGTTTTTAACCATTAACATTAGCCATAAAAGCTTTCAGCCTAACTAAGCTGGAATTATTTCAAAAAGAGTTGGATGGCTTAACATCCTAAATCTAGCTAGTGTAGCGGTCGGCAAACTTTACGACCGAAAGAGCAAAATTCTACAAAAATGTTCGTAGAGTTACACGTGAAGAGCCAAATTATTAAACCAAGAGCAAACATGTGTGAAAGTTCTATGAAATATATGAACTGTTGAGAGCCTCCATCACGATTTGAAAAAATCACTTGCGGCTCGCGAGCCGTACTTTGCTGATCGCTGAGCTAGTGGGATTGATTCGATATGCCTTATCCGGTTAAATTTTTACCTTTCAAAACCAACAGAGCAGAGGTAAAAGGAAAAACCGACCAATGATATACAGGACTACGGTAAGGGCTTTTTTCAGAAAAATGAAACGAAAATTACAATTTAGGAGAAGGGAAAGGAAGGGAAGAATCGAAAAGGTAGTAGTTTGCATCACAACTTATCGTCACAGATTTATCCAAACACATTAGCAGTAGGGTGTTATTGCAGTTTTTGCTTCTTTTGTCTACAAACACACATACTCATTTACGCACATTGCTAATTTCCTTCGGGAAAGGTCGAATGCGTCTCCAGAATCTACAACAATGCATCTTCTGATACAAATTAGGCTTGGTAATTATTTTTAATCCCATGCTGAAAGTTTGTTGATGCTCTTTTTTTTCTCTTTCTCTTGGTTTCTAGCGCTACAGTATTAAGTATGAAAGAGAAAAGAGGGAAGGGAAATAGAAAGTGAACTGCAAAATTGAAACGATAAATTGGATCTTAATTTGAATGTGGTTTAAATTTAGTATTCTCCATTTTCTCGGATTCTTTGTTTTTTTCTGCAACGATTCGAACAATTCTGTTTGTTGATGTCATTGTTCCGTGCATGCGGGTCTGTATAGATTTATCAGTTTAAAACGAGTGCATTTTCTCATTGTTGCATTGCCACAACCCGATGTGGGAGGCTCATAGTGAAGTAAATTCCACATCTGTTCTCGGTCATTTCGGTTCTCGTAGGCATTTGCTTCGTTTCCCTCCCGGGCTATTTCATTCTCTACATTTATTTTCTATAATATCCAGAAAGCTGGTACATGACAGTGGCAGCGATGTTTGAGTACAAAACTGGATAAATATGTACTGCAAATCTCTGCCCAGAAGCGTCAAGTTATACTTTGTGATTATTTCTCAAACGGGTAGGAATTATTATCAAATGACAGTCCCTTCGCTTCGGGAAGGTATTGTTGCTCACGTGAAATTTGCAATGCAATGTGAACTGCATCCTATTTATTCGTGTAAGGGGCAGTTTGAGATGTTCTGAATACAGTGCTAGAAAAAAAGAGAATACATGTGCGTAATGCTTCAAATGTTGCAGAGGGAAGGATGAATCACCTGGTTCCATTTATGATCCAAAGTACACGAGAGCTTCGTGTGCGATAGAAAAGGCCACGTGTTTTCCTTACTTTAAAATTTCCACTCCTCAAACTCGTTCCAGGCGTTCTTGTCTACGCTGCTTGAATAACAAACGACTGTCCGACAAACGACACCATCACACCGGAGGCAAAACGACAGGTTGAGTATGATGAAGTTATTACGCGTCCGTCTGTCCTCAGCAATTTCGCAGTTCCAACTTGCCGGAAAGGTAGATCATCGCACCGGGACGATAGTTTAGCATGCTGCACGTGAATCATCCCCAAGCACGGCAGTAGTGTTCAGCACATACTCAATTACACACACATACTCACACACATTCTTGTCGATTAGATATAACCTATTTATAACGGAGACGTTATCCAGGAAATGCCAGGATGACAGACCGAGCGAAGATGGTTTGGGTGGGCTTTTCCTAGCGATTCCTTCTGGAGCAGTAATGTCAAACTCGTTTTGGGTCGCTGGCCGGATTACAGTTAAAATATTTCCGGATTGAAAATCTTCGTGCGCCCAACGCCCACGAGCCGTATGTTTGACATGTCTGTTCTAGAGATTGGGTGAGAGAATATTCCTCCGTCCGTCATCAACAGATCAGAGCTGCACGTTTGAGAGCAGCAAACCTGCCGGCATATGAAGGCGTTAGTAGCAGAAAATATTTCAAATTTCTCGGCTCTTGCGATTTATTATGCTTAGTGTCACAATCTCGTTTGCTTATGAAAGCTGTGTGTCCTACTATCCGGGCTATTGTACCGGGACCGGAGGAGCTGTGGCCGCCCGGAATGTCAGCTGATACCATCTATATGGTACAACATATAAATCGAGCAAGTGCTGGACATGATGTTCATGGTAGGTCGGGTTTTGGCAGTTGGCTATGCATCACAAACCGAAGAGATACAATTCTTCTGCACAAAGGAATTCCGGGAGAACTGGTAGGATGCTGCTGCTGCTGGACGAAAGCGAGCATACTACGGTAAAAATTATCACTACTCATTCTTTTCGCCGAGCAACATTTGGGAGATTGGTAGTGAAGATGATAAATATTATACCAGAAGCGTGCCAGCACAATTGCAAACACAAACCAAGTGGCATCAGGCACGCACAGAAGCAGCACCAGCATCAAGTCGCTTCGGGTTGGAAAGTGATCTGCTTAGTTAGTGCTGAAGTGGCTGATGCTGGAAATACCGTTGTCGAATTGACTGTTTTCTTCCTTTTGAAAAAAAGTTTTAAAATGAAGTAATCCTGGGTCGAGAAGCAGTAAAAAGCAACATGGTCGCTTATACCACTTCCAATCTACGAACGTCTTATTGCAAGGTTTGGTTTGATTTCCATTGTGCAGCAATGAAAATGACTGTTGTTAGGAGCTGGGGTTACACTACACCAACAAGGCAGTTTGGTTAGCAATGGTTCCTGTCAGGTTTGTTTGCCTACCGTTATCGCTTACCAAGTAGTTAAGACGATCAAATGATTTGTGGCAAATTTTCTCTGCGAACGATATCCAGATGGTATTTTGGCTGGTGTACGCGCTTGAAATGTAATTCGGAATTTTATTACAAGGTGCTTTCTCTTTTCAATGTATGGCCTACACGGGTAGGCGGTTGTAAGGTTGCGTAGAGTTTTTTGGTCGTACACAATAAATATTCACGATGTCGATTCACGTGTCACGATGAATAAATATTGCTAACTTGCTAATTGCTATTACCGTATCAGAAAACAATCATTGGTACAACCTTTTCCTCAACTCGAGTTTTGTTTAGGTTTTTAAAAATAATAAGGTCGAACTTACAAAATTATATCACAAATTACCATCATCAATAATAGCCACCGAAGTTCTTTGGTGATATGGAGGATCTTCAAATGTAATTATCAGATTTCTATTCAAAAATAAAGCATTGTTCAAAATGTTGAATTGATTAAAATATTGTATTGCGCAAGTGTATTTTTTAGTTGATCAATACACTCTAGGACGCGCGATAAGCTTAAACAGACTTATCGTCATTTTTAGTTTCGGTTTTTTCAAACACACGTGTAGCCAAACCCACCTGTAGCCGTTCATAAGCAGCTTTTGCGTTCAGCTTCCCGCAACAAGCCGTACATGACAACCCGGATAATCCACACGTGCATAATTTAGCAGCTCAGGGTGCCGTGCATTGTGAAATAATTCATTTCAAACAAGCAGCTATTGCCCTGAGCACTTTGTGCAAGATGCAATGCACAAAAAAGATGCAATAGGTTGACCACGTGGAACACAAGCAGCGACCAGGAGAAGTAGTGGGGTGTTTCGAACGCGGATGCAAAACTTTTATTTAATAATCTCATAATCCTCGAATAAGTCAAGCATGTTTCGCTGGACGCAAGGATAGCGCACTACCCGCCAATCAGTCTGTGTGGTACCATTTAGTGCAGGATGTAGCCTAAAACCGGCTACCAAAATGGTATGTAATTTCCGGGTGTGGTGTGTAGTGCGAACTTTACCACTGTGTTTTATTTTATTTTATTTTATTTTTATTTTATTAATTGCTCGGCCACGTTGGGTTACAGCAATAGTGCTTACTGACTATAGTATACAATTATTCACGAAGGAGTAGGAAGGAGTTTATGGTACGGAAAAGGAGCGAAGACGGGATCGGTAGACAGGATAGGAGAGGACAGCAGGAAGGGAAGGCGGAAGTGATTACATTAGTAAACGCTGCTACAGCTTGATTTATGTCATCATCAGTAAAGCACCAATCGGTACCGGCTAAAATATGATGAAGCTTTTGGTAGTCCAGTTTCCTAAAATTGAACATACGAGCCGTAGGTATTCGTTGAGAGGATGCAGGGCGAGAGTGCGTAAGGAGCACACTTGTCTCAAGACCAGGATGATGATTGTCTAGCGCGACGAGTGGAACAGGTGAAGCTATGACGGGGGAGCAGCGCTCCAAGAAGGCATAGCATTGGCAGCATTGGCAAATAGAAGGTCCAATTGACTTCCGCGTATATTTTTTATGCCAGATAATTGCGGCAAACCGTTTACCGACATTCCATCAAGCAGAGAAACATTTTCACGAGATACACCAGTAGGAATGAAGTGATTAACGCACGATGCAAACACATCCATATCAAGCTCAGATAGACAGAGAGGCGTAACTCGTCTAGTTTTGTGCGCAATCCTCATACTTTTTGATAGTAGATGTTTAGTTGATCGATCGAAGGGATGAGAGAGCGAGATGCGCCGGGAGTGCTCTCGCTGCAAGTTATTAACGGCGAAAGAGAGTCGGACGGATTATGTGTATTAGATGCAGGGTTAGCTTCCATCCATTCGGGTAAAGTCGGTAGTTCATGAGAATCTTCAGCCGGATCAGCCGGTTTACGCTTGCTGAAAGTACTGCGTATAAGGCAAGCTCATAGGGCCATGATCTGGCGAAATAGTGAAATCAGCGTTTCGCAGTTGTGTCGTGTGGTTGATAGAAGGTGGCGAGGAAGGATGATCCGATTCACGATTAATAGGCGCAGAAGGTGCAAGGGATGCTGCAGTAGTGGGTCGCCAAACATTGACGGAGCGGGGATTTAGGTCGATGAACTCCTTAAAAGAGATCCCGCGAGGCCAGGTTGAAGCAGCCAAAGCAATAGCCCGGTGCGAATCCGGTACACCAATTTTAAAAGATACGTAGGAGAGCGTAGAAAGATCCCGGTCGCGTCGTACAAGGCTATATACCAAGATGTCGTCTGTCCCTATGTTAGAACAGGCCATTTCGCGGATCGCTTCAATCGGAGTATCAGGAGCAATACGGGAGATAAAGACCCAAGTACGGGGTGGGCGTTCAGGAACGGTCGTAATATTATTGCAGGACAACCCTGTGCCCGATGAAAGCATAGCGCGTGTAACGGTATTGGTAGGCGATGGGTCGGGAGAGCGATCCAACAATAGACGTTTAGAAGAATTCTCACCAACAGCTTGATGGGTGAGCTTAGAGGCCGCAACTGGAATCGTGGTCGTTGAGTGCGTAGCAGGAATCGCAGAATGGTGAGCACTCGATGTAGTAGTATGCGTGGCAAGATGAGAGTTGAGCTTATTCATTAGTGAGTTGAAGGAAGTGAGAAACTCACGGTGCATGAGATCAAGCCCCTTGATGCCATGCTTAACTTCATCAAGCGTTGTGAGTAGTGGAGCCTGTGAGTAGTTGCGTTCCATTGAGTGAGAAGTAGTAAGTGAGTCGATGAAATCTTTCACGGAACGAATTGACGATGCTGATTCCTGTTTCATCAAAGCTATCTCGTTTCTAAAACAATCCAGTGAAGAGGAAAGTTCAAGTCGCAAGCCAGCTGATGCTGCCTGCACAGAACGTGAGGAATCGCGGAAATCGGACTGCAACGATTCCAACAGGTAGGCAGCGTCACGAGAAAGGCCGTGCGAGAAGCGTAAAGTGTCAACGGCCCGCAAACGCTGAGCACAATCAGCGCAAGCCCAGAATAAATTTTGTGACTTCTTAAAATCACGCAGGAGCGGGGTTGAAAGTCCAATGCACTTATCGTGGTAATAGTGTTCACAAAGACCGAAGCACGGAATTGGATCGTTGCTAATAGCACCTTCACATTTCTTACAGATCACAGACGCCATCGCAAAATAGACCAAAGTTCGACTGAACAGTGAGTGATCACAACAACCGCAGGCGGATTGCAATGTTTATATGTTGAACCGTACAATTCACAGGTGCCGCACAAATTTGTGATACGTGAACGCGCGAGTGTAAATTAACCGAACTAAAACAATTCAAGCCTTAATCAACAAGAAAATCGCGGTAAAAAATCAACTTGGAAATAGGAGAGTGAGAGAGCACAACCAGCCGCTTTGAGTGACAAGTGTTCGTGTGATGGTGCAGTGTTTCAAATTTTCTCCGGCAATAGCGAGTGCATCCGGCCTGGAACCGCGAAATGGTGTTGGCGCCCAATTTGTAATCCAGTTTTCAGTGCTACCCGTTGGCTTTTTGGTCTGTTTGTCGGTGGGCTATCATTTGCACTGA
Organism: Anopheles coluzzii; assembly: GCF_943734685.1. Lineage (NCBI taxonomy): Eukaryota > Metazoa > Arthropoda > Insecta > Diptera > Culicidae > Anopheles > Anopheles coluzzii. The sequence continues at coordinate 40,006,172 of NC_064671.1, read as the reverse complement.
CCGCGTTAGCAGCAAAAACGTGGATACAACAGTAAGCCCTCGGTACCAGGTGGCAAAAGGCAAAAAGAAAGCATTCAACAGGAAAAGAAAAACACACACCCACTACAATTCATCCACAAAACCGCTGGGCAACTTCGTCTAATTGGTTTACCTACCGCAGTTGCTGTACTTTATTTGTTTATTTGTTTATTTGTAAATGTTAAGTGATTGGCCATCCTTGGCCTTATCACTGATCTTATAAACTAAAGTTATAATAACATAAAGCATCACGGTACAATGTAACATCAGCACAAAATAAATAACACAGAGTATCACAGCAAGAAAAACAGGTTACTTAGGGAATTCCAGTCAATAGAGTCATAATGTGCATTAAATCTGATAGCCATCGTAGTCAAAGGTTCATTATCGCTATATGCACGTCTAGTTTGGTCAAATCTTAGTAGCCTAAAGTTTCTTAAAATACGAGCAGGTACGTGGAAACTAACTCTAGCTAAAAGGTCCGGTGAATCTATCTCTCCTAGGATGATTTTTCCATGACCAAGATTTGCGCCGTTTCACGACGAGTAGCGAGAGACTCGAATCCAAAAATTAAACACCGGGCATGATAACTAGGTCTCGTTGCTACGTTACGCCAGGGTGTGAACCGTAAGACCAAACAGGTGAATTTTTTCTGCACTGACTCAATCTTATTCGACCATAACGACGACAATGGGCACCAAACTACTGAGGAGTATTCTAAGATGGATCTGACTAGTGATTTGTAGAGTGCGACAAGACAATGTGGGTCGGAGAATTCTTTCGACTGCCTGCGTATAAATCCTAGCATTCTGTTCGCTCTGTCAATAATTTTGTTATGGTGCACATGAAAGTCAAGTTTGCGGTCAAGAGTAACTCCTTAGTCTTTTACTACACTGTGTCGTTGTAATTGTGTACCGGAGATGCAGTAGTTAAACACTATTGGACAATTAGAACGGTGAAACGACATGGACAAACATTTATCAACAGAAATTTGTAGGTTGTTGTTCAGACACCAGTCGGAAAAAGAGTCGATCGATGATTGCAGGACAAGACAATCACCAAAACACCTCACAGGAAAAAAAGTCAAAGATTGTCCGCATACAATAAACATTCAGATTCCCTTACTACAGTAGTAACGTCATTGAAAAATAGAGAAAACAGCAAGGGTCCAAGGTTACTACCCTGTGGCACGCCTGAACAACTCAGGAAATCCCTAGATGTCATACATTCAACTTTGACGCGATATCGACGATTGGTGAGGTAAGATTCGAACCACTCCACTAAAGGGGTAGAGAATCCAAGACGAGCAAGCTTCGCCAACAGCAAGCGATGATTCACCCGATCAAAGGCAGCCTTAAGGTCGGTATAGATGACATCCATCTGGGCTCCCGAAGCGAATGCAGCATGGCAGTGAGATACAAACCAAATTGGTGGTCACACTGCGTTGAGGAAAGAACCCGTGTTGGCGTGTTGATATCAGCGAGCGGCAACAGTTCAAGAGCGAGTTCTGGACGACGACTTCAAAAACCTTAGCACCTGCAGGCAAAGTAGTAATGCCACGGTAGTTTTCCACTAAGCTCTTATCCCCCTTTTTATGCACAGGAAACATGTAGGACGATTTCCATGCTGCTGGAAACATACGCTGATTGAGCGAGAGTGTGAAGATACGAGCCAGAGGTCCGGTCAAAACTTCGCTGCATTTGGCAAGAACTGCGGTTGGAATACCATCAGGTCCAGGGTTGTAGGATGGTGTGACCTGCTTGAGCGCCTTTAGCACAGAATCTCTTGAGATGTTTATGTCACGCACATTAACATCGACAGCGTCGGAGGGCACGTTGTTGAGAGCAGCATCCAATGAGAAGCCAGGAGCTTCAGTGGCAAACGAACTCATGAAACGATCGGCAAATAAAATGCAGGTTTCCTCTTTGGTACACGAAGTTGTTCCATTAAAGGAAACTATAGCTGGCAGGGAGCTGTTTTTCCGTTTTGTGTCGACATACCTCCAAAATTTTTTCGGTTTTCTTCTTAAGCTGAACTGTACACGAATCAAAAAACGATTTGTTGTTGCGATATACCGCAGCGATGAACCGCAATCTCGATTGTTGTGTTCCACTGTTTTGGTAAAACCGAAAGCAGGAAGATTTGTTTCGTTTTAAGCGGCGTAATTGAGCATTACCCCACGGTGGACCCTGTCGTAGACGTTTTATAGGGCAACAGGCAGATAAATGTTCCGTAAATTTCCGATTGAACATATCGAGTGCATGGTTTACGTCCGGGTTTCCATCAAGGAATGACCAGTCAGAGGATTGCAGTAGATCATTTAGAATCGAAAAGTTTGTGTGACTGTAGTCGAGCATGTCTGATTCTTGATGTGATGTTGTATGATGTTCTGCTTTGGCTAAGCCGTTCGGCAGGCATAGCTCTATAGGCGGATGATAGCAATCAAATTACAACTATGGGGAAGGGTGTTATTGCCGGTGGAGAGCATTGTTGCAGGATATCGTCGCATACAAAGATCAAATCGAGGTAGTTAATCGACGCATTATGAATTTTGTTAATCTGGTACAGTCCGTTGCAATTCATACAATCCAGAAGAAGGCAACAGTTGTCCGTGATCTTCGAGCTTGCGTAGTCAGCTTGGAGCATAAGTGGATTTGTTTCATCGGGTATCCAATTCAGGCTTGACAAATTGAAGTCCCCAAATAACAAACACATTTCATTAGCTTTACATGCTACGTCGTCAATAGTTGAACAGATTGTGTGAATAACCGACGTGTTTATTGCCATGTCAGGAGGAACATACAATGCGGCGACAACATACGTTTTCTTAATGCTGTAAATCTTTAACCAAAGTTGCTCGACAGTGTCTGATGTAGAACATAAGAGTACTCACTAAGAGTCTGATGTAGAACATAAGAGTTGCTCGACAGTGTCTGATGTAGAACATGAGAGTTTATGAATGTTTGTTTTTTACCTCGCACTATACACCACGAATAGAAGAATATAAGGTCGCAAACGGGCTTGCTGCGGGGTAAAGGCATAGGTATTTACTCCATTCCGACTGCAAAGAGTCCTTCCAATGCTTGCCAAACGACGTACGTCCCTGGTAGTCGTAGCAGACTTTGCAATGCAATAATTTATTCATAATTTATTCCCTTAATTATTCTCCCATGGACAGCAGATTCTGGAAACGGCTCACCCATCACTTCCAATCAGATCCTCATCTTGTCTGTGTGAACTTTTCTGTGTCCGCTTTTGCTTCAATATTTGCTGTTCGCACTATTTCTCACCGAACCAACAGAAAGACGCGATGCCGGCAGATGGTCGCTGTGACGCGAATTGTTACCTTTTGTTTAGGAGTCACCGAACTATGCACCTGCACAGTTTAGCGGGGTGGCTTGGGCCAAGACGCTTCAAACTTATTCGTTACGATCCACTTGCCATCACTACGAACTGAAAGTGATGCATCGTGACACACAGTCGAAGAGCAACCATCGAATAAAGAACATCGAATTGTGAAGCCGAACCAAACTTATTCGCTCCATGCGTTCCAGTCCACTACAGCCAAAACTTGTGTTCTACTCTCCCCGCAGTCTGAACACTTGCCTTTCAAACGATGCTCCATCAGGGAGCTATACTGAGCAACGGGTAGCAAAGCAATGTAGCGGTCTACCCCGGTGTATGCTGTATTCCATTCTCGTGGGATATAAATTGTACGCTTCAAGTACAAGAAACAATAAATTTCAACGCCTTCAATTACACCCATTCTGCTCAATTTAATAGAGCTTTGGCTTCCTGTTTTTTTCTTAACTATACCTTATATTTTTCCGTTGAAGTCGTGGGATGAGCGTAGATAATATTTTCTTTCGCTGAAGAAACACTGTAATAGGTAGTGGAAAACTATTAAATTTTACGGATGAATTGTCACTTGCTTTAGTTGGTACTATTTGATACGATGCTGAAAAGAACTTTCATATATTTTATTTTGTTTAAAGGTTAAGCGATGGTTCATATGTGTGCTGCAATTCACAACGAAACTTAAAATATGCATTCACTGATGGGATATTGGGATCAATGTAGTTTAATTGATTTTAGTCACAGTTGACAAACAATAAGATTTTGATGCGTTTTAGCGATATGTTTATCAAATTTTAAACAGTTATTGTAAAAAAGAGTATTTTCTGTGCAAAAGCTACGAGCTCTAGCGCCTCTAAACATGTATAATGTTTCTAAAGCTTTTTGTTCTTCTTTAGTACAGCAACCGTTGTCGGTCAAGGCCTACCTGCCTGTCTTTTTGGGAGTCCTTGAAAGAGGACTTTTATTTTGCATTTTCTACGACTTGCCTGCTCCACATCTCATCGCGATTGTCAACTTGCATTTCATTCTCTTTTAGGGATCATCTTTCTACACCCAAACAAATACCCTTCGTGTTAAGGCAAAAAGTAAAGTTTTTCTTCTACAATGCTTAAATAACAGCTATAACTTTGCATAGCAACGTATATCGTACATCGAAGACGAAGATGTATTCCTTCTTTTTTGAGTATAATTATTGTGGAGTGCTTTATAAAGACGACTCTCAAGTCGATCCCGCACTTCACAAATGTGAATACAATGCACCATAAGGTATAATTGTTCTGACAACTTCGATATTGCGACAACATCGAGGGATGGCGATAGCACTCTTCCGGCATTTGAACCGATTATGTGTGCAGGAAACTTGTGCATAAATTTGGCGTCTTGAATTTGTGGGCTTGCAATGGACAATTAACATACTTTAACCATACCAAACTGAGTGAGAGCATATCTTGTAGATGGTGTCTTTGTTGAATATCTCTGAAAACCTACTATTTTATTACATTTTCTGCTGTAAGCTGGTAGTATAAAAAACGGCGAAAGTTTCAAAGACTTCAGGGACAATATTTGCGTCAAAACCTTAGCAAATCTTTATCTCTAAAGTATTTCGATCATATTCAAAACAGCATATTACTAAAGTGAGCACGTTATTTGAGTGCACACCTGTCCTCTCCAGTCAACGCCTCAGCATAGCCGTAGTAGTTTGAACCGTAAAAGCGCACCGTTTATTCTGTAAGTTTGCTTCGTTCGTTAACAAACGCAGTGTGTCAATATGGCACCACCACGAACTGTGGTCGGTCAACTTGTATCTCAAAATGAATGTCAGGCTAAAGAGGGCAAGAGGTAAATTGGAGTTTGCTTGCTATATTTGCATTTTAATGCACCTTTGAGATTGTTTTCACTGCTCAGAGTAAGAAATTATTAATTTTAATGGTGTTCTTTGGAAATGACTTGAACAGGTTTATTTGGTGGTATTAGGGTGATGGTGATGTTTAATTATTTTTATTGGAACAAGATATAAATCATGAACTTTAAAGGGCAGTTGACAATGTTTTAATTAACCAAAAAAAATTAACCAATCATTATGTGAACACGTATACCGTTTTGCTTCGAATTATGGACACTTATTTCGCATTTATGGCATGTAATAATTTCTTACTTATTCAAATTTAATCGATCATACCCCTGCATTAGTCGCTTAACTATAGCAAACCTTAAAAATTTTAGAACAAATTGAGATTTCCAAAAATAATATTCGAAACAGCTACAATATTTTGATTGATATTCTGGGCAGTTTTGAGCTCCTTTTTCAAATAACGGACAGCCACATTATGAATATTTATTATCTTGAAAATCACGCACTAACTGTATTTTTTAAGTTTTTAATGCCCAGTCCAACATCCAATTCTGAGACTCGGTGTCCTCGCGGGCCGACAGTACGACAATCTTATTGACAGCCGGGATTGAGTGCTATTTTTCTTTTGTACTCGTTGATCCATTGCACCGAAGAACTGTTGTGCAAATCTGCAATCATCTCCGTACGGTATTTAAGCCATTGGAAACATTTTGGAACACAATTTTAATGACTTACAGGGTTTTCGAAGTCAGTTTTGAATGTAAACATTGTTATTCAACGTATCCAAAATGTTTATCAACGGTTGTCAAATGTTTTATTTATTTCAAAATGAAATTTCAGTTTCAATACAAAACAAAGAGCTGTCAAACTTAATCCAGCGGAACAACATTTTGCATGTGGTGAATAACATTTATTACATTCGAAAGTGACTTGGAAACCCCTGTAAATGTAGCTGAATAAAAGGAGATAATCAGAGTTATCAAATAATTGCTCTTGCGTTGATTTTTAGCAAATCTGCTAAGAATATCTCCAGCGGTGAACTGACCGACAGAAAATATTTATTTACCGTGACGTCAGAGCCTTCTACAGGGGTTACACGTATTGAATTGAATCTAGTACATCACGGCAATTATAAAAAATAAAAAATAGGTATGGCCAGGGTCTGGATATGATGAAATTCAGTACAAAATTGATAAGTGTCCGGAGTTTGAGGCTGTTCGTAATTTGAATCATAACGGTTCACTTTAGGATAGATATGCTTTTTCGGATATTTTACAAAATAATATGACTTTGTTTATTTTTTTATTACACAAAAATGGCAACCTATTACCCAAGCAAACGGTGCGAATGTTTTTTCTATACTTACGTGTACAGGCTACACCTTTTCTATTTTGTAAAAAAAGACTCAAGTTGATTTTTCGTTGAAAAAAAAAGATATTTTACTTCAAAGTTTTTTTTTTAACATGGTATTATGAATAGTAAAAGACAAACGTGTACAAGAGAAAATGATACCATTACATTTTCAAAGAATTTTTGAATGACAAGTTCCTAGAAAAGTGAATTATCTTATAAAGTTTGTAGATAAATGGCGATGAGTGTATTATAAGAGAAACATTAAGACGAGATTAACCTAGCAATGTTTTTGCATAAATGCTTTATTAAAAAAAAGGTTTTGGTTTCGAAAATAAAATGTCGGAAATATGTCAAATTGCAGAAGAAAAGGAAACACAGGGGAGCTTAGTAGCGAAAAGAATTAAAAATCTATGGCACGTAATTTCCTTCTAGAACTTCTGCTATTCACGCTCAAAGTTAGTCAAACATTCATACCCACCTACATACTAGCTCACATACACGAAATACACCTTGTTTGCGATTTTGCTGCACTGTGCTAGGACTAATATCATTTGCAGCTGAGACAGAGCTTGCAGTATTGCAGTCTTCCTTATGCTGTTCACGTTTTCAGCAAGGGAAATTGAATTCATTGGTGTACGAACCGCATAAGCTATTACACCGCTTTTTCACACATGCTGAGCAGCCGGACGTACCCGTGCAATAGCTTGATAGGGTAGACTAAAAAGAGTTTAATATATTAAACTAATGTGAAAAGTTCTAAAATTTACACGAAGTTACAAAGGATGTAAGAAAGAAGTGCGGTAATGAATCAAATGTTTGCTTTATTTAAAAAAATGTATAAACAATTGGGTTTGTTTAGTATTTTAAATCGGTTGATTTTATTATCGTGGTTCAACAAGCATTTAGAAATCATAAATATGACAACATTTTACTCGAAGTATATCATTTCCTGCAACCAAATCTTATGCAAAATGTTCAAAATTGATAAATTGTTTTGCAACGATATAATTTATACAAAAATAAAATAAACGTATTTAATTTACAGAGCATGCAAAGCTAAAAAAACATAGTTATTGGATTGATACTGCTACTTGTCATGCATACTGAATTTATACGCGTTTCACGTTTTTTTAAAGCTTCATTAATCGTGTTCAATTTTCGATAAACTGCTATTACAGCTGCAGTTGCATAAAATTATTGTTTATTTTTAAAATGTCTCTATTTTTCACCAATCCCAGCCTTAAGCACTTCATTTCAGTTAAAAATTGCATAAACGTTTGCCAGGCAACCAATGAGACACTTGGGAAAATCAGGCAATGAGTTTATACACTGTGACCCGGAGCTGTGTGAAACCGTTTAGTTTGTTGTAGGGTTTGAAAAGAAAAACTCCTGATAATCCATCAGTGGGGCATGTGATTTTTTATTGGCAAAACAATAAAACAATAAACAGCTATTTTTATAATTTCACTGTTGTAACGCGGTGTTTGATTTTTTTTTTAATTTTTGAAAGCGCAAAAAATAAAAGCAAGCCATTTTTACCGCTTCAAGAGTTTTGTGTCTCTTTCAGCGGAACACACATGTATTTATGTGTGCAAGAAAATGGTACTCCACCTGTCGTCGATAGATGCTTGCAGCACCTGTACAGGGGCACCTCGCCAAATAAGCTTTTGAAATGGCTGTAACATGGCTGTATTGGGACACCAATTTTGTTGGAGGCCCAATGAACATGGTACACTGTCGGGAGATTAGTATTCCGTGCACGTTTTAAGGTTTGAATAGCGGAAATATACCTACGCTGCAGGACTTTGCGACGACCCTTTCTAGAGCCCCGGTGTAATGATGTGCAGAGCAAATGGGGAAACACGCGCGTTCGCCTGCAATTGTTTATATTATTTCACTTTTATTTTCATCGTTGGCGGTTAGTGTTATGAACATATTGTCGTGTAAGCTTAAGATAAGATAATCGTTAAGATAAGACTCGTGTGAATATACTTCTGGGAGCCGTTTAATATTATTAATAAAGGAGAAAAATAAAATGTGGCGAGTGCGTGATACACTTAGGTATGTCTGGTTAACTATTACGGTTGTGTTTTTTTATTTTTTATATCGATCAGAACAGATGGTATTTCAATAGAAAGCTATTACAAGAGCTAAAGAGTCTGTTTCGGTTAGTTGGACACTATTGTGGGCGCAAGCCCCGTAGGCGCTAGGCAGTCAATACGCAGTACTGACTTTTCTGCTTAGTAAAAAGGGCTGCTAGCGCTGCTTTTAACCATTGTAATAATTAAAAAAAAATGTACACATGATAAAATAAACGCACGCATGTCAGTAACACATTATACACATGCCTCTAAAATTCAAAACAGCTCGTGATTGATTTACGTTTCATTGTGTTCGTTTAATATGCGTTTAATCATATTTTTTACAAGCTAACAACAACCTTCTTAGTACAAAAACCAATCCGCAAACCTTTTACCTCTTTTAAAACTTTCTTATTCAACAAAGGAGAAACACTTTCAATTAAAGTTTAGCCCGTCGAGGATTTACTATCAACGCAGGATGATTGGTTGAACAGGAAAACGGTTGGATAGCATGACCATCCAAGAGGGAAAGTTCAACATGCTGAACTGGCGCACAAACCAGATCCATGCCGACGTCCCCCGCTACCTGAAACCTGTCCCGTTGAGTTTTCCCGTTGAGTTCTAAAGTTTCTTTCAACGTTCTCTTAAGAATGTGCCCGGCAGTGTCCAGATTCCTATACGGGAAAAAAACTTGTAGTTCCTGTAGTAGACATACTGGTTGGCGGTAACTTTTTTAAAGTGCCGCACCGGAGTACGATATTTGCAATACTAAAATTTATGCTAAATTGTTGTTTATCGGTCTCTTTATTGTTTATGCCACAGCTCTCTGAAGCAAAAATGTACAATGATGAGCTATAGAAGAATGCAAACACAGTGAAGGAAAAACGGAAAAGTATCTAAGGTAAAATAAATGGTATAAAATGTAAATAAATAATATAAATAAATAAATGGTATGCGACAATGTTGTTTGATAACGATAAAATAATTTAATATTCATACATACCATTAAAAAAATTCATTTTCGTTTATATTTTATCTTGGAAAATTTGTATTATTCTTTATTTACAAGAGTTAACCATATAACCTGTTACCTGCTGTTTCCCTATTTGTTTTTTTTATATTTCTTCCACTTGTTGTTTATCAAAAGCATTTTTATTTTATTCTCAAAAACGTTATATAAAATAATGCAACGCAACTGCAGCAAGCTTTGTTTGTATTTGATTTGTTTTATTAAAATATTTTCTTTGTAGCCTCCGTTCTTCACGCATGCTTCTACTCTCTTTTCATTGATTTTTATATTTTTACATTGTATCGTTTTGCACACCTCTGTTTGTCCCTATACATCTATATAGATCTATACATCGTTTATGCTTTGTTGTCGTGTTTTCTTAGTTCTGGACACTGTTTCATCCACACGTTACCAAATTCCGTTGGTATGTACTACCGTACTTTTGCTCTGACTTCTACTCATCATTTCAATTATGGAAATGATGGGTGAAAAGCCCGTTTTCTTGTTTGTCAACTACCATTTGCACATATTTGCGTTACGTGTATCTGTATTTTTGATTTTTTTTTGCACTCGTGTTTTGGGGGGATTAGTGTATTTCTAATCGTTTATATTTGGTATTTTATATTACATCTCATTCCATCTCGTTTACATACCTACATACATGCATACACATTTAGATAAATTACCTGTATTTGTGCTTCGATCAGGTATTATTATTATTGTTTGTTGTAATGGTTCCCCTTTTCATCAATTCTACGAGCCGTTCACGATTAATTATTTGGTTTATTACAATTGTTCGTTCCCGATTGTAGCCCACCACTACTTTCGCGCATCGCTACAAATTGTTCGACGGGTCATCGATCGTTTCGTCATCACGTACACCACTTATTAAATATGCAGTATAAATAAAGCGGCAAAGCCAAATTCAGTAATCTCTGGTCATTCAAATCTTAAAGCAAGCAGCACACTTCTCTCATCTGATTAACAACTCCTTGGCACACGCGTGGCACAGAACTCCAAGCAATAACACCCAGCTTGGTAACAAAAAAGCATACAATCGGCTCTCTTCATAGCCACCGCTACAGTTCTTAAGAACATCTAAAATATCAATCACAACGTAGGGTTCCGTACCAAACACTCTGTTTTTCCATGAGGTGAAGGCTCGTATCACCGTATTAATACACGATGCGCAATCTCAAATTGCGCATTTTTTCGATTTGTCAAAAAATATATCATATCGCATAGCCAACCCTGAGTTATAAACGTTATTTCCATACAATTTCAGATTGCGCCAAGATTGCGCATAAATTTTCAAGATAATATGTCCTAGATATAGGTAAGTTTCTCCATTGGGCCAGAGCTTCATCGTACATGAGAGGCACATTAACTCTTGAAGATGTTTAAACTTATGTACCGGAAATTTAACGTGCATTTTGTCGGTGATAGAAAATGACTGCAAATACTTCCTCAAACAATTCTGAAGCAAAAGGATCATCATATCTCTTCGGCTTCGGATGGCGAACGGGTTGTGTCGTGAATGTGTGCACCGCTCTGGTTGGTTCTTATCAGCCATACGAACATAAAAGGTTTCTCTCATTTCATTTTTATGTTGTCTGCAGTATTGTGTTGCAGTTTAAAAAAAATCCTTTACATTCCATACCGTCACGGTTAACTGCATTGATTTTGTTTTGTTTGTCGTCACTGGCCGACAACAGTGGTAAAATCTTACGTACGCTTCCAAGTGCAGAACTTTGACCTACCTTAAGCACAAATATTTCCCCCGTGGCCTTGTTGATCTCAAAGATGCTGTCGGAGTGATTTTCGATGTTAGTACCGGGCCCGGTCAGGAAATAGATGATGTTGTTCGGCCGCTCCACGTCGTCATCCGAGGCAGTAGCCTGTACGAGGCGAGCATAAAAAGCATAAGGGAAAAGCATAAAAAAGAGGCAATAAGTGGAAGAGAAGAGGCAGAATAAAACCAAAAATAAGGGGAAACGATAGGGAAACGCTTGTTTCGACTAACTACCGAGATCGATCGAAGAAGAAAAATTGAATCAACGAAATGCAGGACAGCCGGTGTTCTCAGGTTTGCTTTGTGCGATGTCAAGCTCAGTCAGCACTGTTGCAAACGTGAACGGGATTGTTGTACCTTTGTAATTAATAAACAGTTGTTTTGTCGTAGTTTACTGTGTTTATTTCTGCCTCGAGATTTGCTTCCTTGCTCTTTGGCTTCTCATGTGTTCTCCGTGACAGTTTTTCCTCCGGAACTCTCCTTTTATCCCAAGGTTTCCACACTGTTAGGTGAACATATACCCTGCCCTTGAACTGTCACATTCTTGTCCCTATTGTACACAACAGGGATATATGAATACTTCGTTACTGGATGATTGACATGGCTATTTAATCATTCGGATCGGTGGGATCGAACAAAAACATCAACGAACACCAGGCGTGTTCGTTTAGGTCGGCTGATCTTGATACACTGCTAATTCAATTAAATCGTCTGTCCGTTAGAAAATTAGTTTTTTTTTATTTATTGCTGAAAATTGCACTGGTCGGTGATGTTGTATGCTAAAGAGTAATTTGTTTGATAGGAGGTGAAATCATTCAAAATATATTTCCAGTAACACACTAAACCAAAGTAACGTGACGTTCAAATCCAGCTCGAACCTGGAAGGTGTATAGCAACTCGAAACAGTAATGTCTTTATAAGTCCATGAATATTGTTTCAGCTATTCTGATTGAGTTGTAGCGATTGTAGAGTAGCTAACTTGGTCGCTACGACCATGTAGCCTAGAGTCATACGCAGGGTATTCAATTCGATTCTAAGCGTTAACTCCTCTTCCGTAATACATGAAAACAAAGAGTATATGGTGAATAATATCAACGTTATGGAAGAATTCTGCTTCTACGTTTTGCTACGATTATAATTATTCTCCACGTGCTCGATACGAGGGATGCTTAATATAGCGACACGTATGAAACGTACCCTTCATTAACAGATTTGATCTGGTTCTTCAGGGCATCGTTCTGGCCTAAATTGAAGATCATTACAAATACTTACCCCGTTTACTTCGAATGCACCGAGATACTGCTCTTGTAAAGATAGAATGGTTGTACGTGGTGTATTTGCTTGTAAAACAATCCTTATGTTTACCGATGCAATTACACCATGTCATCGACGGGAGTACACAAGGATGCACCGATCGGGTGGATGCATTGCGGTAAGCAGAGGTCTGCCGAGCACTTAAAAGCAAAGTTCCATTACATCGTCTACGCGGCGTGTGGTGAATTTCATCATCGCTTTAGTGCATCGGCACTGCAAAGTTCTTTTCAGAGGAGCAATCGTAAAAAAAGTTTCCTCACTGGCATACAGCACCGCCGCTTTAGGGTATCGTATGCACTGTTCACTTTCAAAAGCAAAGAAAGTAGAAGAAATTTCCCTCCCAACACAACAATAAGCGTGCTAATCGATCTTATTTGTGTTCATCCTTTTTCTAATTTGATTCTTTTTCGCTCCATTCTCACTACACAGAGAAAGTTCAATATGGTGTCGGGAATGAAAAAGCTCAGTTTTTGCAATTTGTTTGTGTTGCTGCAACAAGGGGAACGAGAGGGCTGAGCATTACGGGAAGTATGCATGTGCCTGTGGCTTCATAGCAAGTGTACAGGGAAGAAGAAAAAAGACAGAAAAGCAATAGCTCACATTGAATGAGCTTTCGGGAAGGGTGAGTGCAAAATACCAACACCAACCGAAAGAGTGTGTTATGGGTGTGTATTTGTATTCATTAACTGTATTTATATTAAAGTTTACTTCCAAGATTTCACGCTCATTCTAGTTGGTGTTAGTAGCGAACCGGCCTGGTAACGCACCGAGTTACTTTTACGCTGGGCAAAGGAAGATGGAGCAATCTCGTAATCAAAAACCAGTTGATAATGCGTCACTTTTAAGTAATAGTCTTTAATATAAAGGAAAACATTTCACAGCAGTTATGTAGCGACCATATGTAGCTGGATCACCGGATATCCAAAACGCCTGTGCCATTAAAAAGCGATCTGGTTTTGTTAAATCGTTTTGCCAACAACTCACTTTGCTGCTTGTCGGAGAGAGTCTTCTTTGCTTTCCTTCGCGTAAGTAGTTGGGGCACTTTAAATGCATGACAGCTGTGAACCATCAATCATCACTAGGCACGCGAAAATGTGTGAAGGATTGGGCTAACGGTAGAATAGCGTCAAAATCCTAGCTTAATCACAAACAAACCAACAAACCAGACACACACAAGTGAAATCTGGGTGAAGGGAGTAAAACAAAAAGCATCCACAATCTCTGAACAAAAATCGCCAAGGACACTAGTGGCAGCCGATATGCCTGGGAACATGACAAAGTGTGACACAGCACCAGGCTATAGCATGCTGTTGGTGAAGGTACTTGACAATACTCGAAGGGGCTCGGAACAGGATGCTTCTTTCAGGGTTTAAGTAGGAACGTCAGACAATAGTGTTTAGTAAAAGTGGCATGGTAATGGCATGAAAATATCCCCACAAATAACGATCGTTTAATACGTTAGATAGCGATAAGAAGAAGATAAGATAAGAAGAGAAAGCAGAGAAAAAAGAAAGGACTAAAAAGGCAGAGAGACAGAGTGAACGCAATAAAGCATTTTTCAGACTAGAATTTTCGTAATGACATTTTTACCCCGGCATAAGCTTGTTAATATTTATTCTTCACCTAGTTAGAATGCGCTCAAGAGCGAAGGGGTCCCGTTGCCGAGTAGTGAAGCAACCGATGGCGGTACGAGCCATTCGATTACTGACTTTTACCATCATCAACCAATGGGTGCAATGGAACGTTGTAACGGATAACAGTTTAAATCAGAAAGATGGTTGAGCATACATTGACGTTATTATCGTCATTATCGATATCCCCGTGCGGGAAGGATGCATACAATGTAAGTCACGTTGCAAATGCTGCCAGCAAACATTGTCCAGTGTGCGAAGGTGTGAAGGGTTGAAAACAGAAGAATCATGTGTGGCCACCAGGGCCACGGCACGGTGCTTGACAAATAAGATTATGTTTTCATCTGTGCAGGAAAGCGAAAAACACTGTATACAGCTCGGTGCATGTGGTAAAGGAAGATAGGTTCTAGTTGGTTTAACACGTATCAGTAGAGGCAGCAATTATTTATTGTTGCTTACATTATATTGATCCTGTTATATGTAACTCGTAATGATTTTCCGTAGTGCAAAGAGGGGCGGTAACACTTGAAAGAATATTTACGACAAATTAATACCAAATTAATGGTTTGATAATTTATAGCACATCATGAAATATTTACTTTTTTTCATTCACTGGGATACACGAAAGTGGCGCTTATTTTTGAATCCTTCCAAACACAAAACAAACTAAGTTTGATTGCTTTAAGCTGGAAAACTTTAAGCTGGAACCCCCATGGGCAATGTAAAATGCCAACTACTAAGAGCATATTTATTTCCATCAGTCTCCTCATCAGCACCGTTTTCACTTGCTTACCAGCAACTTTGTGACCGTTCAGCAAACTATCTCATAAATTAAATAAACGTTTTTCAAAGACATAATGTTCCAACGAGCATGTGCGTCTTCCCATTAAGCTTGTGCAATGGAATATAGCTTCTTAAAATCTAGATAATCCGGCATTGGAAGTGTTTTCGTTTTGGTTTAGCCCGTCCAGTATGTGAGGCTGGTGCCATAGAACATGCCCCGTTTCACTATCAAGTACCGACCAAGAGGAGCAATGTAACGGTCAAAGCCATAATAGAACGTTCGAAAGTAATAAAATTGATAAGTGTGTTCCAACGCACGGAGGTCATTTATTTCACTTCACCCCAGGAAAGTGCTGCCACAAGGCTGCTACTATCACACATGCACGGCCTTGCTGCCGGGAGTGTCTTTTCAAAACCTTTACGAAACTAATGAAATATACAATCTATCTTCCCAATGTCCGATGGTTCTTGGGGGGACAGGAATAGTTCAAACTACCTACCGATGAGCACCGAGCTCTATCTGCAGTGGGACACTTTGCCACGTTCGCATCGTCGTTGCGCTTTTGGGTAAGACAAGTGCCTTGTTTCTGCTAAGAGGACACCTTTTTCTTTGATCACAGTGCACGTCGTGTGGAGAGATGCTTACGAGATGGCTAGGGAAAAATTAAGACGAGATCTATCGGTATTTAGTGTAGCATCCTTTCGTTTAGAGCAGGGGTCTCCAAACTACGGCCCGCGGGCCGCATGCGGCCCTCAAGAGCTTATAATGCGGCCCACGATGACTTTGCCAGAGTTAATATAAATATTACGTTATAATGAATTTTTAAAATTAAAATGTATTTTTTACTTTTCTTAGACAAAAATCAAGCTTTAGTAACACGAAACTGTACAAGTATCGTTGGTATTTTATTATAAAAACGAGATTTAAACGTTCATTCATCAGTTAAAGGTAGCGTCAAATGGCCCTCAACATAGTTATTTTTGAAGCAATGCGGCCCGCGAGCTGAAAAGTTTGGAGGCCCCTGGTTTAGAATATTCGTGAGTTCTTCAGAGCAGCGGTTACTAAGAAATTGTAAGAACTTTGGGTACGTGTTTTTACATTTTCCGTTTGCACTAGCAAAAACTATCCTGGTTGAACAAGTTCACTGACACGAAGATGATAATTGGAGTGTTTGGCAGGATGTAACATCGGTACCTATCTGCCTCCTAAGAAGTCCTTCAACATGGTCGATAACTCGACGTTTGGTTTGCTGAAATTGAATAGGATACTTTCCCCTATTCTTTTTTTTGTGTGATAAACTAACCAATACAGATGTACCTTGCAAAAAACCTTGGTTTGAGAAACTCTTTCATTCATTCCCCCTCAAGCCATCCTGGGTCAAATTTCAACCAAGATAAGATGAAACTGTCTTTTGCTGCTGTTGCAAGTCATCAGCAGAGTAGACGTGTTACGCCTCTCTGTAGTTTTGTGGCACAATTTCATAAGCCATTTCTCGTTAGTATGGGACAACAAACCAAGTGGAGAACATACGAAAATGGACAATAATAGAGCTAAAATGCGTTACGCTTCACTTTATGGTACAGCCGTATTCCCGGTTCCTTAGGACTTTTGTATTAGGTTCTTCAGGACGCTCTAAAAAGAAGCTGCTAACTTTATGATCGATTCGACTTGTTAGCAGTTCATGTGTGAGTTCATGAGTTCACTAATGGGAATGCCACATTAAGTTGGGTTGTATGGCATGGGGGGCCTAGTGGATACAGCTTTTAGCTTTGTTGCAACATTTTACGGCCACGTAACTGTAAGTTCATGATTTTCCCAGTAATGTTGTCAACGGATGCTGTGTTCTCTCCCATTTTATTGAACAAATTCTTTCCTTGGATCCGTTTGTTTCAATCCTTCCCGGAGTAGTACGTTATCTGTTTTGGCATTTCAAAAACTGTTATTGCCACCGTTCCATAGGCGGTTTGATAAATGAACACGGGCTCGATCGTCGGCCATGTCTTTGGTGTATAAAACGACACGTTTGTTAAGTCGAAAAAAAAACCGTATGCTTTTTTCATGGATCGAGCAGAATCAACCAACCGAGCAGATGAAAGTGTGTAAGTTTGCGGGACGGGAGTAAATTGGTCGTAAAAAAATGGAATTGTTTTTACGTTTTCATGCCATCCACGCCGTTCCCACGTGCGCGTATATTCAACCACCTCCTAGCAGTGGGGTATGTGAGGAACACTTTGCCTTTTTCAGAAATACAGAAGAAAACCGATTTTTGGGTGAAGTAGTGAAACCAATAGCAGTATGTCACCATGAATAGCACATGACCTAAGGCAAAGCGAACAGGATGGCCCTTTTCCGATGACAGTACCGCCTCGGTGCATGTGCAAAACAGTGTACGAGAAAGTTTGGAATCTAACTTTAACAATCCAAAAGTCGTGTAAGAGACTGCATGTATGTTTTACCTAACCGTGCCCAACCGTGGACTGCATGCTACGTTTCGTAAGATAGTACGACCAACTTTACGACACCATTCGTTGCTACAGTAGGATCTCGATGTTCCAGTTGAGTTGGGTAACAGTGATTTAGCATTAGTGAAGCTAAATAGTCTTCGTCAGTTGACTTTTGCAAACATTTTGCATTACGTGCTGGTGTATAGTAGTTGGAGGAAATAATGGGAAAGGAGTTATGGAGGTGAAAATGAAGATAGGCGAACTGTTCGCATTGCTTCAGGTGTTTGATTACACGGAGAGGATATTCTATTCTGTCGATTAATGATCGGTGGAATCGAAAATCTCGTGTATCGAACAGATAGCGAGGAGCTAGTTTGTTCAAAATGAAATTATTACCTACGATGAGCTATTAAGCACACGAAAAAGGAGCTTGCTCTAGTTGGATGACTAGGAAAACGGAGTCCCAGCTACTCAAAGTGTAGATCAATAGTGCATGCATGAGATATTAGGTTAAGGATTATATGTCAATGCAGTTGTGCGGTTATGTTGTAACAGGAGAAGGAAAAACCTGTAATTTTAGATTTGTAATACGATAACTTTATAAACTACGCTGTTTGGAGTTTTGAAAACATTTATTGTAACGAAATCGAAAAAGCACCAAGCATCAGTCAAATCTTAATCATATGATCGTAAAAGAGTATACTAGAAAAGGATGTCTTCTATTGACTGATGCCAAATGGTTGTTATCTCTCGACGTCTGTTATCGTTTCAAGGCCAGAACGTCCGAAATGTGTATGTTTAATGTTTTTTTTTGTGTAGTTGATAAAATGGCACGATCGTGAATTATGAGCTCTCATGTTTGTCTCAACGCATTACAAAACTTTTTTCAGGTATATTACTTTCAGGTTTTTTATTCAATTGAAAAGATATTTTACAATTAAGAAACCATTTATTAAATTGTTTTTTTTTCAAATTAACAACTTTATCAGGCTTTATATTTGAAAAACTGTAATATATAGTTACAATATGTGATAAACCGGTCTCGTGGTACAGTCGTCAACTCGTGCGACTTCACAACTTGCCCGTCATGAATTCAAGCCCCAAATGGACCGTGCCGCCATACGTAGGACTGACTATCCTACTCTGAAGGGAAATCAATTAGTCACTCCAAGCCTACTCATGACAAACACAAACAAATGATGAATCCTCTCGTTAAAATTTTAAATAATATTTATTTTTTATTTTTGTTTTGCGGTGTTATTCGTCGAAAAGATCACTTTTTTTAGTTTTGTGGATTTTGCAAAATAAAATGTCAAAATTCAGGTGTTTAGTATGCTACAAATTGCACTGTTATACCTGATCTCGGGGTGCTATAATTGTAACTGCTAAAACTAGGGGCGAAAAACTGCCTTGGCCCGCATTCGTTTTAGTGCGAGGGCTCGGGGGCTGTGAATTTGTATGGCGTGCGAACCCTCGGGCGCCCTCGCAAATCGCTGTCAATTGCATGGCGGGCTGTTGCATTGTACTAACGAGGTCTTGCTTCTCTAAACCGATCTGCCCGCTGCTTTCTGCCATTTTGCGATTGCGGTGCACTTGCACTGGGCAAGGTTTGTAACTGTGTTACTAGAATTTGTGTATTTTTGAATCTGTTGTTAGATGGGAATATCGCACATTTACTGTACAGCGCAATATATCATTACGACGGATCATGGTGTTTGTTTGGCGTTTGCTGTTGTTTCTCTATTGAAACATTTTCTAGCATAACTCGTTGCGGTTTGCTTTCTTTCAACATCGGTGTTGCCTCACTTGAAAGCCTTATATGATATTGTGTTCAAATGCAAGCGTTATAATATTTTATACTTATTTCTTTGTATGCGTTGTTTTCTGAAACTTCTTCGCAACCTAACCAGAAAAACATGTGGACTGTTTGTTTAATTGTGTTACTTGGTGGGTATCGCATGGTGAGTCGAGTGCACTGCGCTATGCACATTTGCAAGACATAAATTGCATAAGTACTTGAGACAGGTAGCAGAAGACATACACGTAAATAATTGTTTTAACAACACTGACTTCCTCGAGCTACCCTCAATCATAAAAGGTAACAGAGAAATGTTTATAAAAAGAACAATATTTAAACATTTGCTGGCATTCAGGGAAAATTTGAGGATAACGACAACGAGCATGCAATTGATGGTTTTTTATGTATTTTTTCTTAGATAATTTAGCATATTGTTTGCATTACCAGACGACAGTGACAAGAGTGTCCCATAACGGAACGTATTACCATGCACAATTGTCATTCCGGTGAACATATGTCCGAGATTAACGTAGCGTGAAATGCTGAGAATATATAACTCAAGGGAAGCAGAATAACATACATTAAACAATGATACAGCATCCTACGATGAAAACATTAAATTTTAATTATTACTGTACAATCAAATGCTGATAATTTACTACAATCTATCACTACAATTAAATCGTCAGCAGGTCTTCCAGTCCCGATGTTATGGCTTCGTATAAATTGCCCTAATGGTAAGTTTACCTTCGGTGCTTCATTAGCAAACCATCAGAAGCGGCTCGTTAACAGTCATTGGAGTCAGTGATGGAGTTGGTCATTTGTCGTTAAAAACCAATAGAGTCCGGCACGGTTCACCTTCACTGGAGTGCCAATAACGATTACCGCCTTCCGACAGGTAGGGGTTATCTTAACTATCTGTTCACATTGCAGTTTAGATTCGATGGCAGGATAATAGAATATTCCCTTTTTCCGAAAAGTTTCTCCCTGCCCATGGGAGTTTCATGGAACATTCATTGGTCGTGGGCAATGGTTCACCACGTTTGCCTGTTTTCCGCTGATACCGCACTGAAGCAAAACCCCAGAGACACTCCTCAGGGAGGAGACAACGAATTGCGAATCTTATCAAATTGCGCTTTTGCTTGGACCGAAACCGCTGGCACACGAATTACATTTTGGGTCGGGTTTGTGGTGGTGGTTTCAATTTTAAAGAAATGGTCCGTAAAACCTCGTTCCCCTTAGTGAGCGACATGGGGTTCGGTTTCGTTTCGAACTTCCGGCTCTGGTTGCTGAGCAAATAAAACGAACCAAAACGGAATGATGCGATGGTTTCGGCGCTCTCCGACGACTCCTCGTACTGTCTCTTTCATTAGCCATATCGGGAAATGATTTGATTTGCAATGGTGCTAGACATGCAGAAAATGCGCACTTCAAAAGAAACGAGCTGGACGTTGATTCGAATGGGTATGTTTTCGGAAGTTTTCTTCGGTAGACGACAGCGTATCACAGGGAGGTTAAGCCTGAGGCAGGGGAAGTGTCTTTGCAGGTAACGGTGGATTACTTAGTTGCCGTCTCAGTTTTCAAAGACCGGAAAACGATGTTAAGATTTTCATTCCTCACGACCTTCAAACGCTTCGTTATCGCTTCTTGCCCTTCGGTACAGATTAATATCAACGCCATCAATGGCGTGTGAAAGCGAACGTGACAGCTTCTGACGCTTTGTGGTGAAAGATAAAACATTCGAAATGACCGTACTTTAGTGACCATTGGCCACAGCGCGCTGGATGGCAGAAATTTTTCTTAGAAGACACAAACGAACCGTATCGGGTTTGGGAGAGGCGTATTGTCTAGCTGGCTGGACATCCCCGCCAGCTAGGCCCGCACGAAAAGAGTACGTTAAACTTTCCCTACCAAAGTATTACGCTGTTATCTTAAGGAGGTGAACTATAGACAGAACACTGTCCCTATGCCAATAGCCGACAAACAGTAGTTGAACTGGGCGGTCCTAGTAGTATTTCGGTTGCGCTTGTTTGTTCATATCCGAGAACCAGGCTCGGTGTTCATGATGGCAAGTTTTTGAACATTCTTTCTGCGCAGTTGGATTCATTGGTCAACTCTGTCCTCGTTGTTGGTGAAAAAGGCCGATAGTGGTGATGGCACAGAGAGCAAAGATAAGGTGAAATTTAAAATATTTACTAGTTAAGCGGGCCAAACGACACAAAACCCCTCCTAGACACAATAGTCTGCAAAATTTCAGAGTTTCGAACCTTTTCACCGAAAATGAAATAGTTTTACATAGACCTCTTGAACCGATTCGAACAATTTATGTTGGATTTTAAAAATTAATGCTCCAACTTCATAAAACCACCGTAAGCATAGATGTGGTGGATTGGGATCATGAATAAAACGAGGTGCCCAACCTACCGTTCAAAGTCTAATGCTAATCATGCCACAGAGCCAGCTTTACACAATTTTCTATAATTGCTTTGGTTTAGTTCATAGCCGACCCTTAAGGGCTCTACACCGGGCGCCGGCTACTGAAGTTGGGGAACGATCGAGCGTTGTGTATGACATGGATTACATGAAGCAAAGTGGCTACATAAAACTAATTCAAACCCGTTAATCCCAGTCTAGCTCTCGCCCTTCGGAACGACCCGGGCCAAACGGGATAAAATGAAAGAAGGAGAAAAATTCCAATTTCCAAAACATTTGATCACACCAGAACTAAAACGGCAAACCCTTTCTTTGCTGTTTTCGTGGTTTTAGTGGAATGGACAGGAATGTTTCCACCCATTCTTTCTCTTTTCAAAGTGAGTGTGTATGAGAGATCCTGCCCTCAACTAGCTAGAGAGACTTATTCCGTCCTATGAATTATTGTCTTCTGCTGCCTGAAACGTAGATTTCTTCACACTATTTTGGCGGCCCGGTCACCCAAACTGCACGTACGTTTTCCCAGCCTTGCAGCTTTGCGGGGTGAGGTTCAGTGGGAAATAATAGCATCAACAAAAAAACCGCCACTTATTTTTCGGCAGCTTATGGCACGATTTGATGATTGAGATGCTAGGTGCCTCGCTTTCGGTGCAAAAATTCACCGAAAAAAACAGCTTTATGTTAAAATAGTTTCTCATATTTATTGCTTCGAATCTTTCAAATGCTGCCGTTTGTAATCACTGTATCTTCTTCACTATGTAAAAAGTCGCATGTGATATCAAGTTAATTAAAGCTCCAAATGAATAGAATCGCTTTTTTAGCCACAGCAGCTATTGTGAAACGACCAACATCAAAGACTGGAGGGAATGAATTGAGTGTATCAATTGGACCGACCTGGTCATTCGGGTTTTGATTGTCGGAAATCATATTAGTTTCAGTGCTACTGATTAATTAACACCAAAACACTCCCCTCTACGTGCCGTCCCTTTGGCAATTGTAATGATTGAAGCGCCTATGATGATGATGACTATTGCATAAAAGCGCAAATATTGATGAGGAAGAATATATTGACTCGGTGTTTGACTCGGGCATTGTACAGATATCGATAAATAATGCGGGGTTGCAATTGGAAGGGCCAAACCAGCGGAATTGCATTGGATTGTAATGGGAAATGAATGTAATTTGCAATGAATGCTTAGAGCATTGCTGGCAATTCTATTTGCGCTCACATGTCCAAATCGATTCGTGGATTTAGTGGAATTTACATATTTAGTCGTTAACATGACTCACGAGCTCTCTGACCCAATATGCACCAAAACTCTTTATTGTGCTCTTGTTCGGTCAGTGCTGGAGTATGGCAGCGTTGTGTGGTGACCCTCCTCTGCTCGGGGGGTTGCACGTTTAGAGTCCTGCGTAAGGCTACCCGTTTCGCGCTCTGTTCGTGGAGGAGCAACAATGACTATACGACAAGGTGTTTGTCGACCGCAACTCGACGATCGGATACGAAATGCTGGGCTGGCTTTCATCGTTGGGCTTCTCAACGGTAGCATCGATTGTCCGGCATTGCTCTCGTCGATACAGCTGTACGTGCTTGCAAGAACCCTCCGCCCTCGGACGTTGCTGGCCATCTCGGAGACAAGGACCGCCTTCGCCTTCCGATACCCGTTCATGCGCATATGTCTTGCTCTGAATGCGGCATCTGATGCGTATCAACCTGGCATGACGATAGCAAATGTGTTGAGTCACATTAATTTTATTCGCGCATCTCGTCTAAATGTTTAGAGTCCTTGTTATTGTTGTGTAAAAGCGTGTAAAAAAATATATGTTATATTCATATTGTACTCCTACATATAGTTATGTGGCATTGGACACCAGCACGTGGCACGACACAATGCTTTACCATATTGCAGCGCGGCACATTCCATCTCTTCTAGTTCCCACGGGCGCGCATCATCGGACACCAGCCAGGCCGACAACGCAGACAGCACGGTCGCGCGACATCGGACACCAGCCGGACGCAGACAGCTCCCACAAACATACACCGCCAACCGAGGTAGAATTAATGTGAGAGTTTAGTTTTAGTTTAGAACTCATTGGAGTAACATTTAATCTTTTTGAATAAAAAGCCGAATAATAAATGTACACCGCATAATTGGCGCAGCCGGGTAGGCACTAAAGAAAAGTGACGTCATAGTGAGAAACAGTGGAAAGTACTGAACTAATAACACAGTACAACAGTGATCCCGCAAAGTGCATCGTGATCCACGAGCATCGAGCATCCACAAGCACCAAGGACGGCAACGTCGCTGAGGAGTTGAGGATCCCCCCGCTAAGACGCACACGGAGCACCGTCATTGTTTTCTTGGCCTTCGCCCAAACACGACTTCAACATAAACCGTGTGAGTATTTAGTGTTGAGTTTCTGTGCGTGAAATCGTGTTCAGTAAAACTACCTAAATAATAACACAAGAAATCGGGGGTGAAAGAATTTAAAATTAATGTGAGTGCGCACTATCAGATAGACGCATCACACTAGTTTTATAAATTTCTTTTCATTCACGTACCTAGAGCCACTACCAGATAGAGCTTTAGGATTGGCTTTCTTTATGCCAAAAATCAAGAACAACGCTTTCAAAAAGGCCCAACAGCTGATTCAGGAAAGGATTTTTACATCTGAAACAAGTTCCGAATCAGAAGAAAGTACGGTATCTGAGGAATATTCGCACATACCAATTGCAAATTTGCAGTTATCACTTGAGCACCTAAACATGGAACCTCAAGCTCAAACTACTCAAGAGAGTGGTAATGATCAGATGGCTCGTATGATACAAGCCATCGAAAACATAAGTGCAAGATTAACGCAGCAGGAGTTGCAATGGCAAAGTACAAATGGAAACCAGGGAATAGCACACCAACGAAGTGATCCTATTCCTCGTGAAGTGACAATATCAGGTGATCCGTTCCGTATCCCTGATCCCATAAAAATGTTGCCCATATTTAATGGCAATAAAAAGCAACTCGCAAGTTGGATAGAAACAGCAGAAAAAACTCTTCGTTTATTCGAAAACCTCGTGTCACCACAAATATTTGAAATTTATGTGACAGCTGTTATAAACAAAATAGAGGGGCATGCTAAAGATGTAATTTGTACAAACGGCAACCCAAAAACGTTCAGTGAAGTGAAAGAAATTTTGATAACATCTCTAGGAGATAAACAAGATCTTTCCACGTATAACTGCCAACTCTGGCATAACAAAATGGATGGTAACGCAAACACGCATTATCAGAAAACTAAGGAACTGGTTCACAATATAAAATCGTTGGCAAAACAAAATCCTAAGTACAATCTTCATTGGGATGCCATAAACGACTTTATAGACGAATATAGTCTAGCTGCATACGTCAGTGGGCTGCAGAAACCCTATTTTGGGTATGTACAAGCTGCTGAACCCAAATCAATCGAAAATGCGTATGCATTTATATGTAAATTTACATCAAATGAATCTAACAGAAACCTTACCCATATTCAATTAACACAATCAAAACAATACTTAGGCAACTCACATACCGCAGGGCAAGGAAATAATAAAAAACAAACAGAAAGGAAATTTAACAATACAAAAATCACACAGCCTCAGCAACAGGATTACAAACCTCGTAAACCAGTTGACACGAATCTGCCACCCGAACCGATGGAAATAGGTTCTACCAAAAGTCGACTTACTTTAAATAAGAAACAGCTGTTTAATGCTGAAATAACAAAACCCTCCGATAACGAAGAATCTGAGTCTGAGGATGAATTAGACATAAATTTTTGCTTAATTCATCCAGAAAACAAAAACACGTAAATTACTTGCCTTACATTATATCAAATACTCAAACTTATCCCACAAACATTTTGATCGATACTGGAGCAAATAAAAATATAATACGGCCGGGCATTCTCCCACAAACAAGAAAGGTAAAGGAAACCAAAATAAAAAACACCGCTGGATGTAAGCACGTTACGGAGAAAGGACGTATTAATTTGCTCGGCGATAATTTTCCAAATCAAACCTATTATGAGTTAAAATTTCATCATTTTTTCGACGCACTCATTGGTTCAGAACTAATGGCTAAAAACCAAGCAATAATAAATTTTAAAGAGGAAACATTTGAAATCGGAAACATGAAACTCAAATATGAAAAATATTTTCCCGATAAACAATTATATTCGCACAACTTAGAAATGGAAACATCCGTGAATGGCGATTGGTTCGTACCAACGTTTCAAAAACTTTGTAAAGGAGTTGTTATTGAGCCAGGTTTATATAGAGCTAATAACAATAAAACGACAGCAAAAATTTTAAGTACAGAAAAAACAATACCTGATGTCAAAGGAAAATTAAACATAATAGTAAATAATTTTGAAACAATTTCCCCAATCCCATTACATCCAGATTGTAGCGTTACAAATGAAGTGCTTAGCGAAATAATCCGCACGGATCATTTGTCAATACTAGAGAGGGATGAATTATTCAAAACAATACTTGCAAATAAAACAGTTTTACTTAGGGCTGGAGAGAAACTTACATCTACATCTTTAATAAAACATAAAATCTTAACAACAGACGAAAACCCTGTTTACACAAAATCATATAGGTATCCACACGTTTTTAAAAAAGATGTGGAAGAGCAAATCAAGGAATTGTTCGATAACGGAATCATACAACATTCAATTAGCCCTTACTCATCGCCAGTTTGGGTTGTTCCAAAAAAGATAGACGCATCAGGAAAACGCAAAGTGCGCGTTGTTATTGACTATCGTAAGATCAATGACAAAACCATTAACGATAAATTTCCCATCCCACAAATAGAAGAAATATTAGATAATCTTGGCAAATCAGCATATTTTACCACCTTAGATTTAAAATCAGGTTTTCATCAAATCGAAATGGACCCCGACGATCAAAAAAAGACAGCGTTTTCAACAGCTTTAGGGCATTTTGAATTTACGAGAATGCCGTTTGGCCTGAAAAATGCCCCAGCGACATTCCAGCGTGCGATGAATAATGTTTTATCAAACTATATTGGATCAATCTGCTATGTGTATCTTGATGATATAATCATAATTGGTAAAAATCTTCAAGATCACCTCAACAATGTTTCAAAAATCCTTAAGAGGTTAAGTGATTTCAATCTTAAAATACAATTAGACAAATGTGAATTTCTTCGCAGAGAAACGGAATTTCTTGGACACATTATTGCCCCTGACGGAATCAAACCTGACCCAGAAAAAATAAGAAAAATTCAAGAATGGAAACTTCCATCTAATCAAAAAGAAATAAAACAATTCTTAGGACTCGTAGGGTATTATAGACGTTTTATTAAAGATTACTCAAAATTAACAAAACCCCTCACCAAATTGTTACAGAAGGATGAAAAAGTAAACTTTAATGATCACGAATATCAGGAAGCCTTTGAACATTTAAAAAATATAATAGTTTCAGATCAAATCTTATCTTATCCTGACTTTGAACTTCCTTTTATATTAACAACTGATGCCAGCAATTATGCCCTCGGTGCCGTTTTATCACAAGTAATCGATAAAACAGAAAAACCCATAGCTTTCGCAAGCCGTACTCTAAACAAAACAGAGTCAAATTACTCCACAACAGAAAAAGAGGCACTAGCTATCATATGGGCAGTAACCAAGTTTAAGCCGTACCTGTATGGTAACAAATTCACTTTGGTTACCGATCATAAACCCCTTATTTACATAAAAAACTCAAATAAGAACGCTAAATTGATACGTTGGCGATTAGACTTAGAAAATTACGACTACGACGTAATCTATAAGACAGGAAAGACAAATGTTGTGGCAGACGCACTTAGTAGAAAAGTCGAAGTTAACAACAATCAACTAGAAAATGTTGTTTCTGTTGATCAAGTATCTGTGGAAAATAATATCAGTTCATCTTCTTCCGAAACAGCACATTCAGCAAACACATCCGATGACTATTATATGCATTTTACAGAAAGAGCTATTAATAGTTATAGAAATCAAATCATTTTTAAAGTAACGGACTCCGACTCCGTTATCACGGAACAAATTTTTCCAAACTATAAGCGAACAACTATTTGCTCCACTTCGTTTGATAATAGAAAAGTTACAACATTTTTGAAAGATCATTCGAATGGAAAGCAAAATGCTGTGTTAGCTCCGGAATGCTTACTTAATTTAATTCAAGAAGTTTACAGAGAATGCTTCTGCAACACAAACTGCCATTTCATTATTACACAAAATATGGTTGAAGACGTATCTTCCGAAACAATGCAAGACATTATCATAAGAAAAGAACATGATAGAGCCCATAGAGGCATAACCGAAGTCGAAAGTCAGATTAAACGATCTTACTTTTTCCCAAAGATGA
Organism: Anopheles coluzzii; assembly: GCF_943734685.1. NCBI lineage: Eukaryota > Metazoa > Arthropoda > Insecta > Diptera > Culicidae > Anopheles > Anopheles coluzzii. The sequence continues at coordinate 39,977,897 of NC_064671.1, read as the reverse complement.
TCAAACGAATCAGGCAATTAATTAATTCATGTACAATTTGTACTCAACACAAATACGAACGAAAACCATATAATATAAAAATTTCACCAAGGCCAATAGAAAATGGTCCTTTTTACAGAGTCCATATGGATATTTTCGGCATGGATAGACACTACTATCTTTCTTTAATTTGTGCATTTTCGAAGCACCTTCAACTTATAGAAATTAAATCTAGAAACATGACAGATATACGGAATGCCCTTTCACAGTATTTCAGAACATTTAGACCACCAAGAAAAATCATTTGCGACCATGAAGCAGCTTTTACTAGCATTCAGTTCCAAGACTTTTTAGCTAATTTCGGAACCGTAATAGAATTCGCTTCCTCATCAGAGTCAAATGGCCAAATAGAAAAAACTCATAGTACTATCATTGAAATTTATAATACCAACAAACACAAATTCATCAATAATTCATCTCCTGAAATAGTGCAAATAGCGAATTCAATGTACAACGATACTGTTCATTCAGTCACCACTTATACCCCTAATGAAATTATTTTTAATCCAGGGTACACGATAAACCCACCAGAAATAGCCGATAACGCCGACAAAATTTTCAAAAATGTAAAAAAGAACCTTCAACTAGCTGCAAATAGAATGAAGAAAAATAACGACAAAAAAGAAATTGCACCTGCTGTAAATGAAGGACATGATGTTTATATAAAGAAAAACACTAGAAAAAAGCTAGATCCACGCTTTTCAAAATCAAAATGTTTGGTTAATAATGAAAAAACCATTCAAATTGGACCAAGAAATGTCAAACGCAATAAAAATAAAATAAAACGCATAAGAACATAATTGTACAAGAAACTAATATTTTTTATATATTTACAGGATTTGACGTCTCAAAAACAAAAAAAAAAAAAAGAACAGACGACTGGCTGAGCACAATTTTTTATTTTTTTTTCTCTTTTTAGCAAAAAAAAAAAAAAAAAACTAAAGAAGAAGAAAAAAAAAAAGGATCGCAGTGGTACGACTCTTTGTCGCTCATTTAAATTTAAAGCATTTAAATTAGGAAAAGAAACTTGATAAAAAAGGGTTAGGAAATCGAAGGAATCACAGGAAATAGAAAATTAAATCATTAATTGAAAAATGAATAATTTTGAATTTAAATTTTTTTCTGCTGCACGACAAGACGTCGTCAGAATAGTTATGTTGATGGTCATTTTAATAATAGCTGATATTAAAGCCCAAGAATTAAAAATAACTAGTTTGATTGATCAACCAATTTTAATTCTAGAGAAACATAATTGCAAAATTCAAATCGGTAATATCAATATAATACATGAGGTAAACATAACAGAAATTGAAAATACAATGCACCTATTAACTCAAGTAGCTTTTCGCCCAACCAATAGTCCTCTATCAATAATTGCGAAGCATAAGGTTAGAAACTTATATTCTAATTTTAATCTCATAAGACCAAGGAAGCGTTTGATAAGAAGCGTAGAAGCTATAGGCTCGGTTTGGAAATGGATTGGAGGAAGCCCGGATGCACATGACCTGCAAATCATCAACAGTACAATGAACGATTTGATAGAGAGTAATAATCAGCAATTCGTAGTAAATGAAAATCTTGGAATGAAAATTAAAAACCTCACCAAGGAAATGAAGCAGATGATTGAAAATAGAAACGACATTCTTCTTAATGAATTAGACATGCTGACGGCAATTATCAATATAGATACAATTAACAAGATATTAGAAGATATACAAGAAGCGATATCGTTATCCAAAATGTCTATTACAAGCAGCAAACTTCTATCACCACGCGAAATTGCTATTATACAACAGCTATTAGAAGACCAAGGAGTTAAAAGCGATATTCCTGACGAGATCATTTCTTATGTCACACCTAAAATAGCAGTCAACAACAACAAACTGCTCTACATACTTAAAGTGCCAGAGTTGCAAAAAGAGGAGTCAAAAGTAATAGAAATACTAGCACTGAATCACAATAACTCGTTAATCAAAGACTATCCAAGGCAACTCGTGAAACAGAAAAAGAAACTATATACAACAAAGAACCCAGAGAAATACGTACAAAAGTATTCTGATATCATGGATTTTTTCGATAACTGCATCGCTCCATTAGTAATGGGGAAAGAGAGCCATTGTCTAGTAGTTCCGGAAAACGAAACAACAGCTAAAATGATAGGTGATAATCAACTTCTTATTGAAAACGCAAAAGATCATTTGGTAACATCCGATTGTGGACCGAACGATCGACTTTTGAATGGAAACTTCTTATTAACTTTTTCTAATTGCACCATACAATTCAGAAACAAAAGCTTCACATCAGAAGAAATCCATGTCAAGAGTCCAGCTGTATATGGGACAGTATTCAACATCGCAATTCATCGAAAAGTTGTCGAAACTCCTTTAGCCTCCCTGGATGATAGAACATTGACGAATCGCAAACACATCGAACACATCTACTTGCAACAATATAAAAATATTACTTGGAATTGGAGCTTATTAACTGGACTGGGAGTGTCCACTACAGTATCTATTGCCATTATCATATTTGTCTATTTTTACTTTAGTCGTTTCATCTCAGCCATATCAAATCAGATAGAAAAGAGGAAATCTCGCTCACAGAAGTCGTCACGAAACCATCGTAGAGAAAATAATCTCGAAGACAGTTTAAACGCATGAGGACACGCTTTTTTTCACCCCCTGGAGGAGTTATGTGGCATTGGACACCAGCACGTGGCACGACACAATGCTTTACCATATTGCAGCGCGGCACATTCCATCTCTTCTAGTTCCCACGGGCGCGCATCATCGGACACCAGCCAGGCCGACAACGCAGACAGCACGGTCGCGCGACATCGGACACCAGCCGGACGCAGACAGCTCCCACAAACATACACCGCCAACCGAGGTAGAATTAATGTGAGAGTTTAGTTTTAGTTTAGAACTCATTGGAGTAACATTTAATCTTTTTGAATAAAAAGCCGAATAATAAATGTACACCGCATAATTATATATCGAGAGGGTTTATGAGGTCCGTTGATCATTTAATAAATATACAAATATACATTCGCGTCGAATGGCGCTAATGTGCATAAAGATGTTTCGGCAAACGTATTCATTGCAACAGTATTTGGGAGATTTAATTATCATCAAATTGTATGCAGCTTTACCTTAAGTTTGTGAACATTTTCAACATGTGCAGCTTTTTGTAGCCTTCCGGCTATGTTTTAATTGCAAAGCAAGTATCACACGCGTTATCAGAAATTCCAAATTATGATGGTTTTATATCATGTTTGCATTGCCAGCGGAGATTTTTTTCTTTTTCATACATTTTCTTATAAATTTGACACTTAGAATAGCTGTAGGTCTTTTTTGTTACTAGAAAACAAAAAAAAAACTTGTTCTTCAAGGTGGCGGACATGACTAAAATATTCATTAACTCGTTTGCCACATTCATTTTTCACTAATATTGCGGTGGTCCGGTTACCAGCGATGAAAGATAAAACACATTTATTAATTTAAAACTTATATTATCATACTATGCACTGGGGTCACAGCGCTTTTAATCCCCAAAGACAACTTCAAGGGAAAATAGTTGGAGAGCGCAAGTTCAAACAGAGCTCCAATTTAAGCCAGCAGTGTTAGAGAGTATTTAAAGATTCAAGCACGTCCGACAAAGATGAGATCAACTCCACAATAAAGCGTGCGAGAGACTTTTTTTCTTATGTGTGTGCCATCGCCCGCTCGGAATTATAAAGTGCTACCATCTCAGTGTCGGATGGAATTATTTCGCAATCGCATTGTTCAGCTGCTTACCATGATTATTCGTGCGCGAGAGTATGTGAAAAAGATCAACACTCCAATTCGTTTCGGTGCAAAGCATACGGGAAGGGAATTAAAATGTGTCTGTGTTTTTTGTTGTGATGTTGTTTGAGTTTTATTTCCTTTGGTGTTGGTAGGGGCCCTTTGCTCCTGTTGCGTCATGTGGGGATAGCTTTGCTGGAAAGCCTTTTTGCAGCGATTCGTAGAACTTCACCAGAGCAGCTTTATGGTGCCCCAGTGATTTGGGAATTTTTGGTTGACTTGGCCGGTTGGTGGTTCTTTTTTTTTTCTTTTTTTTTGTTTACTTCATTTCTTTTCTTTTTGAATAGTTTCAGTCTTTCCTGTCCTTCCTAGTACATTGCACTCGACGCCACGGATACCATGCTTGTGCCGCTGACCGAAATCCATTTGCCACGGCCACATAATCACTCCCAGGACTTAGCTCTCTTGGGCTCGAAACATAATTTTTAATGTTTATTGTTCTTATAAATATTTTACACTTATTATTATTTTTTCACGATCTCTCTGCTTCCGTTCAGCTCGGCTCAAGCGTTTCCGGGAGTGTGTAGGCTTTTTTATACGTGCTGACCGTGATATTTCAAGGGACCGATTTCTTAGCGCCTCCTATCGGTTACATATTTCTGCTTGCAGTAGGTGCTCATACCGACCTTCACAACAACAAAAAATAGCATCTGAGGGAGTGTCCAATGTGTATGGTGCCTCGGGGCTGTTCGTTTGTAGCTTATCTCTCGTTCTCTCTGTCCGCACAGCTATGCGCATCCAACATGTCGTAACTGCCCGATCTCCCTCAACTGGTGGGTAGTGGGTGGTCTTTTTCAACTGAATTATAAATTAGAGACAAAGAGATAGAGAAAAAGAGTGATAACTAAGAGGACATTTAAAGCGTGGCACTGTATTGGGGCGTGAGTTTCTATCGATTGGAATATTATAAGTATTGGTAATGGGTTGAAAAATCGTACTAAATTTGTAATTAGAAGCTCTTCCTTTGAGCCTAGTCAACTGACGACCCCGGTAGTGAATTACTCCCCGTGTCGGATTTTCCCTTTGCTTACAATTTCCTGCTAACTATATACATTAAAAGCTGTCCGATAGGTTACACTGATATGCCATCCGATGGGGCAAACTTATTCGAGCAGTTAAGTTATAGCAAATCGGCTTCACCAATATCTAATTCTAATGACGTTTAAAAATTACTGCCCACAAACGCACAATAAAACGCTTTGTTTGAATTGGTTAGGTTTGAGTTTTATTTTGTTTCCCCATTATGATTACCGGTACACTCAATTCAAAATTGCAAAATTGGATTAATTTTGTGAGAAAATTCTCCAGAACATTGCTACATTTCGGGCGATATGGATAGAGGATGGTGCTTCTTGGTGCAATGGGTATGATGTTTGATAAGCTTCTCATTTACCTTTTTAGCTATTGACACTCATGCAAACTCAAATTGCAAACTCGTTCGATCTAATTGCAAGATAGTTTACGACCCTTTTGCATGCACACGCAGCTGTCCTATAGCAAACACAAAAAGTGTACGTGTGACCATTAGCCAAACCTTTGTCATCAGCACTAACACTGGATTAATTCGAGTCGGGTGGTGAAACCTGGAGATACGTATGTTTCTACGTGCTTATATTTTGCAGGCTCGGCTTAATCAGATCCTGTGACTCTCGTCCAAGAAGGACAATCAAATGTTCCGATGGGATCATGTTGGACACATGAAAACGCGCACTTTCTGAATGTGAACCGGATGTGTGAAGGGAAATGTACGCAACAAAGGCTTGGTGAAAAATGGACCCATTTATATCACTTTGGTGAACGTGTGGTTAGAGATTTGTTCAGAAGAAAGACACTCTCCAATATTGTCCATGTTTGGACAAATGTGCTGGACTATTTTGAATGCCTTAGTGACCTGGTGAAACAATTGGAGAAGCCCATCATTACACTCAAATCAGGTGTTTGTGTTAGGCGACCCTGTTACGAGATACTGGATGATATTGGGAAAGATAAGTACGAAAACAAATTCCACATCGCGTCCCAACTTATCAACGATACCAGCAATTGGTTAGCCCGAGGGAATGTTTTCTCGCTTCTCTAGTGTCTCAAGCATAAATCGCCTCCAGCCGAACTGTCTCGAACGCAAGGGTCAGATGGTCCCATCACTAGCATACACTTACCAGCAGCACACGCTTCGACAGCCCTCGGTCGTCTTCCTCGGTGATTTGTGTGCGATATAAGGATTTCTCAAACGCAGGTGGATTGTCGTTTACACCGCGAACGTTAATCAGAACGGTAGTGTAATTCTCCTTTATATTTTTCGATGCTGTCTATGTCTGGCTCATACTAGTAAGTGAAACACCATTAGAAGGAAAAGCAACATGGAGACGCTTTATTGATCGTGCTACGAGGAATGTCGAAGAAAAGGGTCAGATTATATATGAGAGCATGCATAATCTGACATATTCGCACCACATGCGGCACAGTGGATTTCTCTTTGGGCTTACCTTTTTGATCTGCTTATAATCTTACGCCTTGGCTACATACAGGGCGCCTGTTGTGTTGTGTATGGCAAACACATTGCCTACGTTACCGCTCGAGATTTGTAGGCTGAATCCTCTCCTATAGTGGCCATCTTGTCGTTTGAATAGATGTAATGTTAATTTCAGTGTTAGTTGTCAGCCATCGCAACAAACAGTACACATAATATTTGAAATTCCGTACTAACCAGAACAGCTGGGTTTGCCGAACCACATGATTATGCTAATTTCCAAAAACCATACCTCATTACAATTGGTTATAGCCATGTGCAAACCAAGCGGTAGTAGTATTCCTGCTATTTAGATCTTATTATAAACCACACTTTAAGCTATTGACACATTGTAACACACTTTGGAAAGCCAAATCACACCATTGCAGCACATTTATTATAACACACTCAGCAAATCAGACTATACCAAAGCAATACTCTCGAAAGAGTTCAGATCACACCGTTCATACATAAAACAATTGAGACAAGTTTATCGAAAACAACCTAATCGCACAACATAAGCAAAGCAAGCTTTAATGCTGCAAAGTAAGTGAACCGAGAACGCAGAGCAACTTAAAATCGCAGCGTGGGTAAAGATCGAGGAAAACATTCGTTTTTTCGCAAAACATTAAAACAGCAGCATAGGTACACAGTGACAAACACCATACATAAATTAAGTTTATAAATTATGCCAATAATAATAACATTTGATTACCAAAAAAAAAACAACACACAATCCATAATCAAATGTACGAAATCCATAAAATCTTTTTACAGATTCAGACTCGTTAAAATCAAAATCAAAATTTAAATTATTACTTTTGAAAGTCAAAAATCAAGATTCAATAAAAAAAGAGCTATAGAAACTTAACATATTCAGTTTGCATTTTATAATTAAAACGAGATTTAAAATTACACTCATTCTAAAGCTAGCGTCAAAATGGCCCTCAACAACGTTCTCTTTACAGCTCTCAACTATACGATCAAATGCCGGGTTTAATCAGTCCGTTTTGAACAGTTCGTTCCACCTCGGCTCATGTCAGTAAAAACTGACCTCCCGCAAAACGGTACTCGACAGCCTCGCGTATGATAGATCACATTAAACTGTGAAGCTGCGTCATAACGCTTTTGGTAGGCACTGTATTCCTTTCACCACGCTAGGAAATGGATTAGGCGTGCGTGCTGGTGCGTTTTGTGTGCGTTGCCGAAAGAATACAAACCAAACACTTCATCACTCCGAACCATGTACATGTTATTAATTTCAGGCATTATTATTTAAAAAATCGTTACAAAAATGCATAAGTAAAAATATGGATTGTTCTTGCAGTTAACAAAAACCATGTTTGCCGAAACGTGTTTTTGTGAGTGCATATGCTCTATGTCATGTGTTTCCATCATCTGTGTAGCTGCATACATTTTGGATTCGATCTTGTGCTGCCACGCCAGGGTAATGGTCATCTCGTGCTCGATACCACCGTGCGGCTGAGTTGCATCATTCCAAACTACCCAAAGCCGGACGGAGCATCAGGTTCTTTGTTCATGCAAAATATGAGACATCCCTGATGAGCTTCCGGTTCACCATGAAGTGCCGCCGGCGTAAGCGTTCGAGCGGTATGGTGGGATTTATTATGTTTATTAACATACATTTTCGTAAATTGTTGCCCTAATGCCTCGCCACTGATGGGGAGAAGTATGGCTCGAAAGGGAAATGTTTGTACATGACGCGGTATGCGGTACAACTTACACAAACTTGCAATGTAATGTTTAGTACTCTCGTTTGATGCAGGTCTGGTTTTCCTGGTAGCCAACAAAGATAGGAGGAGTTGAAAAATGGTGGCGCTGTGTAGATGAAGACGCCTCCTGTGCTCAGATTAATATCAGTCAAACCATGGGAGATGGTTTTTAGGATGAGATTCATAGCTCTGAAGTGATATAACAATTGTAATAGTTATACATAGTGAGCGTTTTGAGTTGATTAGAACCAGTCGTGTAAAATAAGATTACTCCGTGGAAGGCAAAATGTAGGCTCAACTAACGGGACGCACTCTAAAGCACTGTGGTGTACATTGCGGGGAAAAATTTCTCTTCCCAAACTCTACAAACTCGATGGTAAACTCGCATGGGACGCTGGCTGCCATCACCTCCGTTGAGTTGTCGAATTAGAATAAATTTATATTCTATTTAGCGTCACGATGGCACGTGAAAGCGTAACTTTGATTGAATTATCATCGTTCTGTAACACTTTATTTGCGTTGTCATATAGCTGCCCTTTGGTAAGAGCTGGTGTAGCGGAGGTTCATGCTGCGTACAATGCACGCAATTTTCGATTGTAAGAGATTGTAAAATTGTTGAAGTGGAGTGGTGGTAGAGAAATGTCAGAGCTCCCGCATGCAACAATGTTTAATTAATCATACTCAACCCCAGATGCAAACCTATCCAAATTAATCAATGAAATGAAGTGAAATGATGTTCAATAAAAGTAATTTGTGTTGACACCTTGCAAGGGAGAATCGCATAAAAATTAAATATTTAAAACAATAAGTTCATTGTTTTGCAGACCAGATCAAGAATTGATGAAGCTTGACTTGACAAGATTGGAGGACGCAGAGTTTAAAGTAAAATCATGAGCAATTGAGATAGAATGTGATGTACAGTAACGCCTTTTGTTGCAGTTATTTAAAGGATTGTTTGAAATTTCTCCTTTATTCTTGTTTATGCTGTGTAGCTGCGAACAATCATTCAAAATTATTGTCATACAATTCTGTAAAACTTTTGACGTTACCGCAAGGCATTTTGGAAATTAGGCTAATTTATAAAAAGCGAACCATTGCTTCATTCCGCAACAAAGAGGAGCGACAATTTTTTTTAAATTTTATTTATCCTGTCTTCTTTGGTGAAGTATATATTCAATTCAGGTATTTGTTCTGTATATATCACTCTTCTTTTCCACTAACCTTTTCTTGAAATTCGTAGAAAAGGCTTTGGCAATTGTTGTTTTTAATTTGTCTGCCACTTTCACCTGTTCCCTGGAGACATTTTGAGTGATAGCAACAGTGTTTCTTTATTGTGCAGAAATTCTTAGGCCGGTAGCATCTCTAACTGAGAAATGGGGTCGCCATTCACTCAACTAGATGCCTTGTACCCGGCCTTGGTCGACGGAAGGATTGGAAAACTTTTTTCAACATAATTGAACCGTAACAATTTATATGCTTGACCGTACCTCATTCGGGCTTAGCTTCACAAAATTGGAAAGTGTTTCCGGGATTTGTAAAAGAATTTTTATATCTTTTTTACAGTCCCTATACAATTCGTTTCACTTCAAGCGAAACCTTTTGTCATCCGTGTGCTTTACCGTCCGAGCGAATTAATGACATTGTGATCGTTATAAACTGATTCTGGACGTTTCATTGGTTAGTTGTTGTCTATACCATATCTTAAGTACATACCGCTAGCAGATAAAATAACTATTCACCATAAATAATCAAAATGTATTGTAACTAGTGATACTGTGGATGGTAGCAGGAAATCGATGACATTACGCAAAGGAACATGTTCGTGTCAACCTGCTACATGCCAACGGAATGAATTTGTGGATGCCAAACAGCTTAGTGATTAAATCCTGCTCCAAGTATAATGCTTCACAGCTCGATCACAATGAGAAAATAAACTTTGAGGCTAGAACTACGAGTTTGTCTCGGCAGAGAGGTGCATCAACAACTGGTATCATTGTAAGTGTCAGCTCCGCTCATCCAGTGACATAGATTTTCAGTGACACGAAAATCCACTTCATCAATTTGTGGTCATGCTCAATTGTAACAAAAAACGTGTATATAGTTAAATTGCGAGGAGAAGAGAAACGTTAATGTATTTGCACAACCTAATTTTGTTTTGTAAAAGTTTTGTAAAATCAACAGCGTTTGTTAAGTTTTGCCGTGAACAGTGTTTTTATTTACAAAAATGTGTAAAAAAAACAAACAATTTACACGCACACAAAGCATCCCGTTGTTGTGGATGAAATTATGCACAAAAATACATGCTCACTGTCATGTCAAGCGTCCTTTTGTGCGCTGCGTTGGTACGATGAAACAGAACCCGATTTTTTTTTTTTGGTTCGGCGAAGTTATTCAGTCAGTTTGACATGATGGATGACGGTTGCGGTTCCGATCCTTTCCTGCGGCGAGGCTGAAACTTGACTGAAACTTGGTTCGGCTTTTCTTCACTCATTCTTATTTTTTAAGCTCCACGTGCGTTGTTTGTGCATGTTTTGTGTGTAAGGCCGTGGCATTTGTAATTCTTGGAGAAGCTTATGTAGGTGCACTTCTAAGAAGGTTACAAAGCTATGGTTTTTCCCGTTACATTTAAACAAACATACACAAAAAACCGGTTGCAGGCAAGGTAAAAACAAGTTAATCTGGTGAAATGCATGTCACCACTTTCTACTATCCGATTCAGAACAGGTTGTAATAAATTGACAGATAAATTACGATGTTTTTTTCAAAATTGGAGCATTAATGGTATAATTGGTATAATGGTATTATATTGTGGTCTAATTTTGAAACCTCTGGCTGAGATTGAAATGGTTTTTTTGCACGAGTGAGTGTGTGCGCGTTTAAATCGTTCTGCGACTTCTCTGGTTTCGAGAACTTCCATTTGTTTTCTCTATATTCAATGCGCGGTCTCTCTTGTAAACCACGAAGAAACTACAAAAGCACTTACGCTCAAGATGATTAGAGAAGATTGTGCAGTTCTCTGGTTTCGAGAACTTCCATTTGTTTTCTCTATATTCAATGCGCGGTCTCTCTTGTAAACCACGAAGAAACTACAAAAGCTCTTACGCTCAAGATGATTAGAGAAGATTGTGCATTTTTGTTATTGCCGATGGTCTGCTGTTTGCAACAGCACATTACAGAAGCGCTTCACTTAGAGCCCTTGGTGTTGGTTCGCATTAGGCAGCGGCACCGATGTCAGCTTTTCCATTTATCTTCGATGTGGTTTAAGAAAGGTAATATTGGCTCATCTACTTGATGCATGGAAATCGATTCCAATCACACCTGCTCTAGCACACGCAAAACACATATTCCCACATACTGCTTGGTTCTTGTTCCCCTTTTCTGCCATTTTCCTTCGAAGCACCCCAGCAAGGACAACGATTTGGACATCTCTCGATACTAGAGAACATTCCTGAGTACATCCCTATCCACACATGGATTTGTAATCAGGCAAATGGTTGAGACGGAACATTTTCCGTTTCCCTCATGCCAGTGTGTGCCATTAAAATGTAAGCTGGTCTGTAGGTAATGTCGACGGTCTGGGATGCGCCAGCGTTTAGCAGAATGCATGTGAAATCCGATAAGTCACTTGATGAAATCACTTTGTAGTATGGTCTTTGACTGTCACGATCGCTATGTAATATGTTTGATGACTGTTACGGTCGCCATGTGGTATGTTTTGAGATAGTCACGGTATGTTCGATTTTGGGTCGATCGCAATGTAGTAACTTTGAACTCGCGTTGGTCAGGGTGGCCTTCGTCATCGTTTGCCGAATTAAATAGAACTGAGGTGGATACTGTTTCGAAGCGGACGTTCGACACTTAATCGTCTAGGCGATCATAGAAACCTTTAAGAGGTTTCCCTTACTGGAAACGTTGGAATTTAGAGGCCTTACCTTGGACAGGGGGACATAAAGAGTTTAAATGAGAAGTCGATAGATGTTGGATGGGCATAGTCCTATCCTGACAGTCCGAACGAATCTGACTTGCCATGATCGGAGTTGGTTTTATTTATACTCAAAAGAAGTTAAGGGTTTCTCACATTTGGTTCCGGGTTTTATGTTGGAATGTTATTGTTTTCACTCAGCTAGTTATGTTTGTCTCTTGTTGACAAGAACGAAGGTTCTTGTCACTAAGTTCCTGTTTTGGGTTTAATACTTATACTGTTCCTGCTTTGGGTTATAATGCATAAACTGTTCCTGCTTATGTTGTACGTTTTCGGTTGGTTCTGTTAAGTGTGTCACAATTGTTTTTATATGAACGGTGTGACCTGAGCTCTTCCGGGTGTGTATGGTATGATCTGATTTACTGAATGTGTTATAATGAATGTGTTACAATGGTGTGGCTTGGCTTTCGTGTTACGTGTGTTACAATGTGTCTATGGCTGATAATGTGTATTACAATATGTTCTGTATAGCAGATATGCTAAAACTTCACTTCAGCTGTTACCTTCAAGTGGAATGTGATGTTTTGTTCTCTTCTGTTTTCTGGATCTTTGTATAAAAGACTTAAGAAAGGCGAGTGTACTCCTATTTTCTTTTACTTAATTTTTGTCCATTCAATCAACATTCAAGTTGAGCCCAAAACTTTTGTTATCGGGCTATGCTGAATCCGTGAAAACTTGTCTACTTCCTTTTTCCACGTTCTTACTTTACTTCTGGTACATCTGGTACATAAAATAACTTTGAATTTATTTCGCATTGTTAAAATATGGAATTCTCTGATATTAGTATTTTATGCACTTCACATTGTTTTTTATTTGAATAAAATTTAAGTGTAGTCATGTATAATGCAATTTATTCCTTCTTTTATCTATTTTTTAATTATTCCTCATAATGAAGCGCGAAACGCTGGGAGTTATGATTTAATTGGATATACTAGCCAATTCAGGTTTCTGAGAAAGAGATGTTGTTTAATAATTTCCACCATAAATTACTACATTCTTAGAAGTACCATTCTGAATTACTTACCTCCACAAAAAATGAAAATTTGACCGCAGTTGAAACCGTCACCAAGTGCATATTACACTTTTGTTAACAATGCAAACTGTATCATTCTCACATGAATTGTGGTGGTCTGTTGCTAGAGAAACATCCGAATTAGTCGGGAGGCGCCATTTGTTTGAAGACATCAAAAACATTAGACCGAATTTATGACTTTATTTGGAATGATCTGTACATCGTGTCCATTACGTGCCGTTATATTACTTCCACAAGCACAACAATATGCAGTACACAAGTCGAACGACAAACAGGGCCAGATGTTGCAGCCAGTGTCTCGAAAGCTGGGAATTCCTTTAGCACTGCAGCTTGACGCCCTTGGAATTGCAATCAGTGCCCGAACTCGCAAGGCTCTACTCCATGGGCCAACGAAAACCGGCACAAAGCAACTCTTGTCATTAACTGTGTGCCATTGTCCTATCGATGGGTAAGCTTTGAAAGAAGTCGTTAGGAATGTAGAATTGCATTGAACGAAAAATGCCGAATTGTAGTGAAGAGATGATTTTTCATTGTTAAAAAATTTCATAGTTTTTTTTATTGCGTTTACACTGGTGAAACATTTTAGTTCTGCCTTCTGTGTTCTAATTGCAGCGAGTATGTGTGATTCTTCGTACAATTTGAGTGTTTTTCCCGCTCATTTCTTGGCAGAGAGTGTTGGCAGCATGCTCTCCCTGGGGTAGGAGATGTTCATGTGCATAGCTGGCGTTGTGCTGGTGTTGGATGGTGGGATTTGACAGTTTTCGCAACATTTTTGTACCAACAGGAACAATGGCTGCAATCGGGAATGTGGAAGTAAAATTGCTATCGAGAGGATCTATGCAACAAGTGCAGGTTGGACAAGGGCAAATTGTGTTGTCACAATTTGGAAAAAAAAATTACATGTAGAGATGGTTGAAGAAGAATAAGAGGGTTTATAAAAGCACACTTGAATGTGAATTGTTAACAAATCCGTTTGAAACGAATGGTTTAATTTTTAATTCAATATTTGTTTGCTTCATTGAGCAGCTGTTTTGTACACATTGTCTAATTAAACCTCAACAATCAGAATTACGTGTATATTCCTTTTTAAACCCCTGTTGTGTTATTCTCCTAGGCATTACCTGAAAAGTAACATTCCTTTGCAAATTTCCAAGTCTTTCCTCGTTACGAAAGTGTTAGCATTAGTGCAAATCGTGACAGTGTTGGTGTCCTTTATTTTAATTGTCATACCTCGCTTTTGGATTCAAATCTACATTTGCTGTGCATAGACGTACCATCCTCACTGCCACAGTGAAACGTTTACTACGAGGATAGGGTCAATATAAAACGATACCACAATTAAGCTTATGTTAGGGGTAGTTAAAGCAATGAGACGAAACGAAAGCAAAACCATCCTGTGTGGAACACATTTTCATGCTGAAAATTTTCAATGATGGTTAAACAGCAGGGAGTTGCTGTCCTGCCTCTCTTAAACTATGTCAGTAGCAAAACTTTGCCTTGCATAAACTGTTTAATGGGTGGTATGTACTATTTAATAAACGATTTTATGCATTCAAAGTATATGATGATTATCCAGTACCCCGTGACGTGAAATTAGGGTTGTTGTTTGGAAGCATGTGCTGTGCTATTTTAATAATGTTTAAACATGCTTCCCAAACGGGTTGGCCATTCTTAAATTGTGGACTGTTAACATGAATGTAGGTTCAACAGATATAGGATAACTACCACTGGGAAATTCAAAAATAATTGTGAGTTATGTTTGCATGATAAAGCCTTTTGGAAACAAGTGATTTTTTACTACTCATAGAAACAAAAGAATGTCTTTCTTTTTTCACCACCTATAATAACATTCCTGGTTCTTTTACATAATTAAATAAATTAAAACGATGAATAGTTTCTTTCCTTCCGAAAACCGCTATTTGGCGGCATGGTATTCTATAATATTGAATAAGTGACAATATCCTTATCACCTCGCACTGACTGTTGCTGTAGCTGAGTCTTACGGAATGTGTCGGTTGCAATGCTGCTAAAGAAGCTCTTTGATAGGCTGACGACAGGGACCT
The DNA here is from genome assembly GCF_943734685.1 of Anopheles coluzzii. Classification (NCBI taxonomy): domain Eukaryota; kingdom Metazoa; phylum Arthropoda; class Insecta; order Diptera; family Culicidae; genus Anopheles; species Anopheles coluzzii. The sequence goes on along the minus strand of NC_064671.1, from coordinate 39,962,696 downwards.
ATTGACCGACCAATGGAGATAGCAAAACCTCATCAACTCACCATGTAAATGAAATACGCTTAATTCATCATCTCCCTCATCGGGTTGCGTAGACGATTTCTCCAGTGTGACATAAAAGATAAGAAAAACAATAAGCTACATGGGTATTATTTGTGTTCCAGATGGCTTCGGGAAAGATGGTTGGTTTGGGGTATAGTTCCGTGTAAATTAATAATTATAAAGCTGTACTGCGTCTAGGAAACGAACAAAGAAAAGCAAGCAAGCCTAGACCAGGAAAGCTCTTAAGCTTTGTCCATCTTGCTGACTAGTTGTAAGCTGTAATTGATCATCATAGAGCTTCCCGGTTTGGGGATTGGTCACAGTAATGAATCGGTATATCGTCAAACAGGATTGTGGCTCTTCCCAAGCAAGAGGCAGCTTAGCAATACTTGGAAGGATATCAAATTAGTCCAATACCGGAATGTAGCAGCACCGAATAAGAAACATTGATATAGGTATCCTCTAAAGCACACACTGGCAGATTTTCCTATGCAATAGACCAATAAATTTTCCTCTGACAAAGGTTGATTTCTAATTGATTTTACCCTACCTGCATCTCTGCAACCGGACAGTCCACCAAATTGAATCAGGGATCTTCCATAACTGTCAAGGGCAAATCCTTAAGGCCCCTGGATTGTAGCAAAGTAGACTTGAAATAACAAAAACCCAGTTAAAAATAATCAACGATATAAACAAAGACAAGTTATGATCCCACGGCTAGGTAGGGAAGACGCTGTAAAGTTTTTTCCCATTTGGAGCCATTCTGCTATAGGTTGAAGATCTCTTGAAGAGGAAAAGCGAAAAGTTTTCCCTTGTTCGTTGCTCGTTATTATGGATTGGAAAACATTTGCGAATATTTGCGTAATCTCTTCGGAGTGCGCAAATCCCTCGAGAAGTAGGCGATGTTGTTTTGGACCAAGGTGAAAACATGTCAAAATAACTTTTATATTTCTCCGGAAGGCAGCGAAATAAGTGTAAAGATCGTTGCACTACTTTTAGACCCGTTCAGTAGTTGGGTTGGTTTTGGTATTCCGTTTTTGACTCTCTTTGGTTACCTGCATCCTTAGCCTTCGCTATGTTTGCACCTGGCCATTGTGGCATAGAGGGGACAGGCTAATAAAACACCCGCAGGTGGACAGGTCAGATGATAAAGGTGGGTTATTGATAAGTCATTAGATTACTACCCAACACCCGTAAAGTTTGAAAAATAAAATGATTAATGATCGAAGCAAGTCTTGATGGACCAGAAACACCACCACCCTATTTTTCAACCATAGGATTTCCTCGAAAAAGTACCTAAATACCTTTCTAGTACAGTTTCCAATACCGCTGCAATCCAGATGACTGCAGTTGAAAAATAAAGGAGTGGATAAGAGAAAAACAGAAAAAATACACAACAATCCCTCTCTTGCGGTGTGTTGAGGAATAAAAAGGCTAATCATTCGAAAACACGAAACTTTATTTAATTATTTAAAGTGTCTTTTTCTTCCGACGTAATTGGTAAAGAGTGCCCAACTGTTAAAAGTTATCATTACTTTCTACGCATTCGGCAGCGTTGCAAATGCTGAAGTTTCCTAAAATATATAAACGCAACTATGGAGAATATGTATTGATTGATTCGCATCTTCATGCTTTCACGATTGGAGTGGGATGCCGCTAAGCAGGAAGGATTTTTAATAAAACAACATAGCAGAAATCAAAATTCCAATCACTATAAAATTATTATCTCGTTAGACCCATTGTCACCAGCACCAGTCGGGCCGACAGGTAGTGCGACATATTGTTTGGTAAATATGCTGGCTCATGATTTTTTAGCATTGTTTGATTTCAAAATGTATATATTTAACTGTATAACTGTATATATTTAATATAATAATATATTCAATTTCTTTTTTGATTACAGCAAAGCCTTGGTGCAGAATATCACGCTAATGCTAAATGCCTTTTAGAGGATTCTATTATTTAAACCCTTCAATTTTCTAAAGGAGAATTTGAAATTGTGTCTTGGCTAAATATTAAATAATTTATTTAAATTTAATTTAAAGACTTACTTAGCTTTACATCATTCTAGCTCAATGCTGGCTACAGTCAATAAAATAAATAAAAAATGTACGAGTGTTCAATAAATAAAAAAAATATAGTTCACACTGAAGCAAACATAATTACCAACGATTTCAATTTATTACTTACGAGCACACATACATTTTCTCAAAACTATTCCACTTACCATTAATAAATGCATTATGAATTAATTGATTGTCATTTAAATTGAGCCCCTGAAAAGTACACCATGCTTCCACTAAGCAATTATAGAGTTACACACCGCATCATCATCGCCCAATTCAGATTGAGTCAGTTTGTCACTGCGATCGACACCATAAATGTTATTTACAATGTCAACGCACCATTTTATTAGTGTGTGCCGTAGTTTTTTTCACGGCTTTTTATGCACGGATGAGCAATGTTGCTAATGCACTTAGAAGGGTAACTGTAAATTTGTTATGCTCTCGTATACTCATAGCCAGAATAAGCGAACAAATGTGAACTGAATCAATCAAGTAAATTTGTGTGATGGCAAAGCATAAAAAGATATAACCATTACAAATGATTGATTGGTTGTTGGGATGACCCGAATGTCAAATATAATAGCCATGCGATTGAACATACACACATACACGCCAACCGAGTTGATTGGATGGTAGATTCTTTTAATCTGAGCCAAGCACTGCTGCCTGAATGGGTAGATAAATTGCAATCGCGTTCGATACGTTGGGTATGCTATTAAATTTTTGATCGCATGCAGTACATCACTCTGGAACAACAAGGATATTCACCGCTACTCTGGTTGAGAGGACTTATATTTTCAATCGTTGTAATTTGAGTTGAAACGAAATGAAATATTTACGTAAGTGTCTATTTCCAGGATCAAACAGTTGAGTTCCTTATTTGATAGAATTAATTGCTTGTTTTTCAGTCGTGACGTGCCTATAGCATTGTTTAGAGAGTAAACATAAATTTATCGAATTTTTATTTACCGACACACTATAAACAACATTTCATTATCAATTAATAATATATATATCAAACAAAATAACACTTTCTGCTAAAATTATAAAAAAAAATTTCCCATACATTGCTTTATTCCATCTATATATCTTCATCAACTGTACGATAAAGAGAGCTCAAAAAGGAAGGATAGAGGAAAAAATTTAACAAATGAAGGATAAAATCAAATCATATGAGAAAAAAATATTACCAAAACTTTTGTTTGCTCAAAATGAGGCTTGGCAAAGTACCATAACTGACATTGAGTGCATTCCTAGGCGAACCGTTGCCTTTGCGCGTCGCTTGATCCACTGGCTTGCATCGGTTAAAGCTTTTTCTATAGCCGTTGCATGCAGACTGAAATGTCTTGCCTCGAAACCGAATGATATACCATGATGAATTATTCATACTTTGATTGCGATCCCGATATTAACGACAGTGGAGTCTTTTTTCGCTTTTTCCCCTTCTGCAGCATTCTTGCAAGAGGACAACGCGTATATGTGTACGAAAGTATGTGTGTATGTTTTATCTACTGGAACGAAATGCTTGTAACAGCAAGCATCCTAGATCGATATATTCTGCAGTAAAAGCTCTAGTCTGGTATTGAAAAGTTTTGCGATAACAGAAATAATGATATCAAATGCATGCAGCAACGTTCAACGAGCACACTCTGTCCGATGTTAAGTTTGCATATTTTAACCATGAAGATTCCTGCTTCTCCCTGCTCTTCCTTGTTTTTGATATGATTTCGTCTCATTCTTTTCTACGAATTACACTTGACCAGCTAAAAATGTACTAAATAACTTGAATACTGTTAGCTGTGAATTTAACCATTTCTTATGACCATCTATCGAATGATAGTTTTTTCGATCGGGCTGTTGAGAAAGTTTTCATACGCTTTTTGCGATTAGCAATTTGCCCGTTGTCTGCACACAGTTGCTAAAGCTTCCCTCATTCTTTGACAGTGAATAATTTAATTATATACGCTTCAGCCAATTCTTAAGCGCATCTCTCATTTGCTGTAGAAAGCTGCACATTGAGTTTTCTCTCCAGAAATGGGATTTTGTACAGTCACAGAAGTTGTGTGCTATTTTCCAATGTGGTTTTTCAATAGAGAGCAGAAACAGTTCTTAGCGATATGAAGCAAATCAAAATCAAGCTCTACGTTGTTTGATGATATCTGCTGATTTTGATGTGACCAGCCCCCAAGTCAGAATGGAACGGTAAGAGCATAATAAAAAATTACACCCACGGATCGATTTACAATGGAATGATTTGGCTCGTTGATTGTTGACTCAACAGAAACTCCACTATTTACGATTTTGTTTCCGATTTGTATGAATTATTGCTATTCGATAAATAGTATTGCGTGTGACCCCTTCGAATGATCCATTTTCTTTGAATTTTATATGTTGTGTTCTAAGATGCTCGAGACGGTGAGGAATGAATCCGTGGGAGGAACAATGGGCTTACTCCTTGTTAGGATAGCTCGAACGAACTCGGCCTGCGATTGTAAACGCGTGAAGTAACAGGTAGTTAGCGGAAGAGAGGAACAGGAAGCACGATTATTCGGGCGGATTTGATCGGTCTCTTGATCGGTGAACGCCATACAAGTCGGACGTGTTTTGAAGCCTAGCGCTAAAATAAAACAAAGTTAAAGGTTCTAAAAAAGTCCTAAAGTCGTTTACCGGGAGCCGCAACATTTTTAAAAACACTAAAACTACACGCGAAAGTACATACATACGCGTTATTAGTGAAGTGAAACCAACACCAAGCCAAGCATCACGATGAACACCGCACCACAGCACAGCATCTCGGCAACGGATGGCACGCGTGACGTATCCGGTAAGGTAGGACAAAGCTCCACTACCACAATCTCAGCGGTCACAGAAGTGCGCGAAGAACCGTGCGACGAAGCGAGTGGAAGTATGCAGCAAGGCAAGGTGCGTGCCACGGTGGCGAGAAGCACAACCTCGTCATCGAGTAAGGCAGAAACCATGAGGAAGCTTAACCTCTACAAGCAAAAGGAGATCGATCTGCGACGCCAGTTGATCGAACTCGAGTTAGAATCAGTAAAGTTGCAACAATCGAGGATCGAGCAGGATATGGAGGAGGAGATAGACGAAGAGGAAGAAGTCCATTCTATCACGGATGCGGCCTACACATCGACGCTGATCGATTACGCTGTACCGAGGATGGACCAACGAGAGCAGCCGAAGGACGTTGACCTAGCGAAACTGAGTAGCACTCGATACGCTACAATGCTGGGTAATGAGGATACGAGTGCCGATCGTCGCAGCAAAAACGACCACTACGCAGCTACGAGTGATGCACCGGTACCCGAGAAACCAGCGGAGCAGCAAGATGCAGTACAGGTGAGAAAAGTGACTAAACCTAACGCAGAACAATGGGCAGCGAGACACGCGGTCTCGGCGCTGCCTCCCTTTGCTGGGGAACCGGAAAAGTGGGTACGTTTTATAAGTAGCTACAAAAGGAGCACAGCGTTGTGCGGATTTTCTGAAGAAGAAAATATTGAAAGATTACATGCCAGTTTAAAAGGGCCAGCCTTAAATCTGGTTGAAGGTTTATTAATGCTACCTGGCACACTTGAGGAAGCGTTAGAGACGTTAAAAAAGCGATTTGGCCGACCGGCGGTCATGGTAGAAGCATTATTTGACAAAATTAGGAAAACACCAGCGGTGAAAACTGATAAACCAGAAACTTTTCTAGAATTCGGCGCAGCGGTTAGAAACGCGTGTGATTATCTTAGGGTTGCAGGTTTAGAAGAACACTTATGCAACCCAACACTGATTGAAGAAATAGTTAATCGCCTACCAGGGCATATGCAAATAGATTGGGCGATAGCTTGTGAGGAATATGTGGAGGGAACAAAACGAAAAGTGACGTTACTCGAATTTAATCATTTCATGAAAAAAATAGTGAATGCAGTGGGAAGGTTAACGCGCTACAGTGGACACAACGAGCGTAAGCAGGAAAGCAAACAGAGAGATAGGAATTACTCGCACGTTCATAGAGAAGGCAACCATGAAGACCAAAGGTGTTACGCGTGCAAGTTGAGAAATCACAAAATAGGAGACTGTAGGAAATTTGTGAGGTACAGTACAAGTGAAAAGTGGAACGTTATACGAGCAGCTAAATTGTGCATTAGGTGTTTGCGATCGCACGGGCGAAGGCCTTGCAACAATCCTGTAGTTTGTTTCGTTGAAAATTGCACAAGGCAACATCACCCATTACTCCATCAATCGTCGGAAAATCAGAATGTCGCTCCGTGTAATCAGAGTGCGCACATAGAAAAAAAGGAAAAATGTTTATTTCGTATAATGCCAGTCACATTGTATCGCGGGAATAACCAAATTGACACATACGCCTTTGTTGACGAAGGATCCTCCCTTACCATGATCGAAACGTCGTTAGCTAAAGAATTGGGTGTCCATGGGGAAAAGAATCCAATGCAGCTTGTGTGGACAGGATAAATTTCAAGAATCGAAGAAGACTCGGAGCGAGTTAACCTAAAAATATCTGGGAAAAATCAATCTAAAATATTTTCACTAGCAAACGTTAGAACAGTTAGCAATTTAAATTTACCCAGCCAATCATTGTCGACCAAAAATATCTATCGTTTTCCACATTTAAAAGGCCTTCCTATACAATGTTACACAAATCAAACTCCTAAATTGCTTATAGGTATCGACCACCTTAAACTAATTGTTCCATTGAAGGTTCGTGAAGGAGCCAAACAAGAACCAATAGCGGCAAAAACACGCCTAGGGTGGGGCGTATATGGCGGAAATTGCGATTTAAATCGAACACATTATCTAAATAATTTTCATTCTAAATTTGATTTAATGATTGAAAATCAACTAAAATTTTAGTTTTCCGGCGAAGATATAGGTACAAAACCCTTACCCAGACCAATTTCTCAGGAAGAAGAACGAAGTGCAAAACTATTAAAGGAAACTACAAAATGTATAGGAAACCGATACGAAACTGGTTTATTGAGGAAATGGGACGAAATCCAGTTGCCTGACAGTTACCAAATGGCGTTGAAAAGATTGCAGCAACTAGAAAAGAAATTACTACGAAACAGTGATTTGAAGGAAAATGTTGAGAATCAAATTCAACAGTACGTAGCAAAAGGTTACGCCCATGCAGCCAACGAAGAGGAGCTGATAACTGTCGATCCTAAAACCTGGTATTTGCCAATTGGAGTAGTTATTAATCCCAAAAAGCCAGGTAAGGTGCGAATAATATAGGACGCATCAGCTACAGTGCAGGGAGTATCACTTAATAGCACACTTTTAAAAGGTCCAGAGGAATTAATAACCACAATACTTCCCTCTATTTACTTTAGATTCAGGCAGTTTCCGTATGCAGTCAGTGGCAATATACTCGAAATGTTCCATCAGGTGAGGATAAGGAAAGAAGATAGAAATGCCCAGTGCTTTTTGTGGAGAACCGATTCTTTCTTCAAATCCCACGATTTACATTATGGATGTGGCAACTTTTGGATCTACTTGTTCGCCAGCATCTGCAAGATACGTGAAGGATTTAAACGCGGCAACGTTCAAGGATCAGTATCCAAGGGCTTACGATGCGATCATAAACGAACATTTTGTCGACGATTTTGTTGCAAGTTTTGAGTCTATCGGTGAAGCAAAAACGATCGCTAAGCAAGTCAAGGACATCCATTCTAATGCAGGATTTTGTGTGAGGAACTGGATATCTAACCGACCAGAAATAGTGAAAGAGTTAGGAGAACTAGACAATACTAACGAAAAAACCATTGGTCTCCCAAATGAGGAGTACTCAGAACGTGTGCTTGGCATGTTATTTTTTATTTTTTTTATTTTTTTAACAATTGCAGGTTTTATTTCATATAAAAACAACGACGTCAAACCTACACTCTTGACGTAGGGCGTCGCCCGCCAGGGATTTGCCGTACGTATTTCCGTCCGTTTGGATGTCGCTATCCCAATTATTTATTAGTTCATTGCGTATTCTTCAACCTTTTTTTTTTTTTTTTTTTTTTTTTTTTTTCTTTTTCAAGGAACGCTTCCTGAGTCCGCATGACTCCCTCTTCCCTCACCTCAGTCGTTGTAAATTCCCCTCTTCTCAACGGCCCGACAGTTCCGCTTCACTAGCGGAAGCCTCCTCCGCGGGCGTCCAACGCCGACCTGCAGCCAATGCACGACGGCGTCTCTCATTTTCGCGTCGGTTCCGTCGCGCCCGAATTATATCCGCCTCTGTTCGAGTGGACCGACGACGACGCGTTGTAGACGGACCCATCTCTTGTACTCGAGCTCTCCACGCTCGCTGCATAAACAGGCGACGTTCATGCCGAGCCCTCACCGTCTCCGGTGAAGGTGGTCTTCCCCTGCTTCTCCGAGGAATTGGAGGGGGAGCCCGGCCTTCGCGCTCCGCCTCTGCTGCCGCCCGCAGTATCTCATCGTCGCGGGCTTCCAGCGCTGCTCTAACGTCTGCCGCCAGACGCACTCGTGCCCGGTCGTCGGCTCTGCCACGACGCCGTCTGTTGCGGGCAGACCGCTGTCGCGAAGCTCGAATCTCGTTTACGCGCCGCGTGACGTCCCTTATCGCGTCGTCCTCCATCTCCTCGCCGAAGAGTGAGGCCACACTTTCGAGTGCGACCTCATCGTCTTCCGCGATAGCCGCCTCCGTTCGCCCGTTGGCGAGCGCTTCCTCGTCGCGCCACAGCTGCTGCAGCACTGTAGTGATGGTCCTCGCTGCTCTTTGAATGCGGTCCCAAGACTCCGCACTCTCCAGCAGCTTCTCAGCGATGTTGTCTTGACGGACTGCCTCGGGTGTCCCCCAGCCCAACAGCTCTCGTCGCGTATCGTCGAAGACTGGGCACTCGAACATGACGTGGGCCACTGACTCGACCGACCCTGCACATCGTGGACACTCCGGGGACGAGGCAAACCCGCAGACGCTCAGGTACTCGCGGAAGAATCCATGTCCGCTGAGCACCTGCGAGAGATGGAAGTCCACCTCTCCATGCCTCCGCCCCATCCACCGATGCACGTCGGGAATCATCCTGTGCGCCCACGTCAAGTAGCGGCTGGCCGATGGTGTTGCCGCCGCACGGTCCCACTCGTCCTGCCACTCGGTCATCGTGGCCGCTCGCTCCGTCGCTCGTGCCTCCTTCCTGCTGGTTTCAGGTTCGGCCAACAGCCTACGGTGGCACCTTGCGTCTTCTTGGATGATAAGGCGGTAGGGTACCAGACCGGCCATCACCACTGCCACCTCGTAGGATACTGAGCGGAAAGAACTCGTCACTCTACGAGCCAACGGCCTCTGGACTTGGGCGAGTTTCCTCCGACACCACTGCAGGTCCGTTGCCTTTGCCCAGATGGGCGAGGCGTAGCGGATGACGGACTCAGCCACTCCAGCCAGCAATCGCCGCTTGGCCATCTGGGGGCCGCTGTGATTCCTCATCACCGAGGTGACAGCCGCCACCGCACGGAGGGCCTTGTCCGCGGCCGCTTCCACATGCGGTCTCCACGATAGCTTCGCTTGAAGCTGGACACCCAGGTAGCGGATCGACCTCCTAGTCATGCAGGTGACCTCGCCGACGCGTACCGGAACCTCCATTCGTCCTCGTCGCAGGCTCGAGATTAAGACCGCCTCGGTCTTGTGGGGAGCGAGACTAAGATGACGTTCCTCGAGCCACCCCATCACCGCGTCGATCGATGTCTCGGCAACCGTCGTCGCCTCCTCTGGTGTGCAGCCCTCGGCCAGGATGGCGATGTCGTCCGCAAAGCCGACTACACTGGCCCCTTCGGGGAGCTGGATACGCAGCACGCCGTCGTACATGACGTTCCACAGAGTCGGGCCAAGGATTGACCCCTGTGGAACGCCTGCCGTTACCCGACGTGACACCGGGCCATCATGGGTATCATACACCAACTCCCTGTCGGTAAAATAGTCGCGGAGAAGGCGTTGCAACTGCGCTGGGACCCCTTTCTCGCGCAGGGCCATCGCCATCGCCTGCCAACTGGCAGAGTTAAAGGCGTTTTTTACGTCCAACGCCACAACCATCAAGCAGCGTTTATCCCGCTGGTTCGTCCTGCCGAAGGACATCGCGCGTTCGCCTGCTTCCACCACCATCTGAATCGCCTGCAAGATGCTTCGATTTCTCCGGAAGCCGAACTGATTCTCCGCTAGCTGAGGCGACTCCGGATTCTCGAGATGCTTGTTCAGCCTGTCGAGTATCGTCCGCTCGAAAACCTTCGCTAAATTGTTGATCAGGCAGATCGGGCGACAAGATGACGCGTCACCCGGTGGCTTCCCTGGTTTAGGCAGCAGCACCAACTTTTGCTTTTTCCACTCGCGTGGAATAACGCCCGTGTCCAGGCATCTCTGGAAGATCCCGACGAAGGACTCTGGATACTTGAGGATGGCAGCCGTCACAGCAGCGTTTGGCACACCATCCAGGCCAGGCGCTTTCCGCGGATGCAGCTCGCTCGCTATCGCCTGTAACTCCGGGCGACTGATCGGACGGACTGAAGTGTCCCCTTCCGAAGGCTCGACGTCCGGCCACTCTACCGGTGGATGCTCCGGAAACAGCTCCTCCACGATCCGCTGCAGCACCGCTGGGTCACGTTCTCGCGCCGTCCAGCTGCCCCGAAACCGCAGAAGGACCTGCCGGAACCAATGTCCCGTCTCGTCCGCAGCTAAGGCCCGCAGCCACTCGTCGAACTGCTGCGCTTTGCTGGCCTTAATTGCCGCCTTTAAGGCAGCACGCGCCTCCTGGTGCTCCTCCGAAGCCAGCTCGACTGATGTCTCGTCCGAGGCCATGCTCTGCCTTTCTCGTGCCAACCGACAGCGCTCGGTCAGCTCCCCAATGGCTGGGGTCCACCAATAGACGTTGCATTTCTTCCGCTGGGAGTGCCCGATCCTCGCCATGGTAGCATCGCAGGCCTGTGTAAGCGCCCTTCCCAGGCTTGCCGCATCAAATACTCGATCTGCAAAGCGGGTTGCCTCAAGCGCTAGCTCGAAAGTATGGGGGCAAAACTGGCGAGTTCGCCAGCGAGTACCCGCCTCCCGTGCTTCGACGCCTTCCAGCCCCTGAGTGCCCCGTCCGGGCCGCTGGCCAACACGAGACTGCTGCCCGACCGCAAACCGTATATAGCAGTGGTCGCTGTAGGAGTAGCAGGCAAGGGTCCTCCAGGAGCTGATGACCTCCGCTGTTCCATCCGGTCGGCAGAGCGATGGACTTGCGAAGGCAACGTCCACCCTGCTGGGCCGAGCCACGCCCTTACCCAGGAACGTCGGCTCAGTACCGCTATTCAGGACCTCCAATCCGAGGCCCGTCGCCGTCTGTAGGAGTGCCTCACCCTTAAGGTTGGCCCGCTCGCTCCCCCAGGCCCCATGCCATGCGTTAAAGTCTCCGGCTAAGACGACACAAGGGTGACCCCTCGCTAGCACCTCCACCCGGTCCATCTGCCGCTCGAAGTCCGGTAGGCCAACCGATGGCGGAATGTAGCAGCAGATAAACACGATACCAGCTACCTCGGCCGCCACAATTCCGGGATGCTGGACGCTTCGCACCCGCTGGATGGGGAACCGTTGGCCGCTGGTGACAATCGCCACCTTAAGTTCCTCATCAGACGCCCAATTGCCGTTATTGACCGGCACTGAGTAGATCTCCGTCACAAGCATCACGTCGACACCTTCCTCTCTCATACGCTGGAGCGCAAGATCTTGGGCGCTCCTGCTTTTCCCAATGTTAATCTGCAGCACTTCAATCATTGTTGGGCTGTAGCATTGCACGAGGCGGAGGCAATCGGGTGCGGGCCGCCACACTTCAGACAACGAACTTTACCGATGCAGGTTGCTGCTCTGTGGCCTTCCACGCCACACCGGATGCAGACCTTGCTGCGGTCCTCCCCCGAGCATTGCCCGGCGAAGTGGCCACGTTCCAGGCACCGGAAGCACCGCTTCTCCGCCAGCGACGCTTTCGGGACCTCCCACACGCAGCATGAGGTGTACCCTAGGATTAGGCGCTTCCCGGTCAGATACTCCGCTTCCGATCGAGGCAGAGTGACGCGGGCACGTTTCGTGCCGTCTCGCCGCTCCCACATGTCGATGGTGGCCTCAACATGCTCTTTGCCCAGCGCCGTCAGCATTGCCTGACGCAGCTGATCCTCGTCCGCCAGTGAGTCGATGTTAGTGACCATCACCTGGGCCATCTCTGTGCGAACGATCGCAACTCCCTTTTCTCCTATGGCAACGCGGATGCGTTGGCACAGTTCCGCGCTGTCCACGTCGCGGCTGATCGGAAGTCGCATGGTGTCCTTTGGCGTCCGCTTTCCAACGCCAATTTTTTCCTGCAAACCGTCAAGCAGAGGGCTTCTGCGGATTGTCCTGTACATGTCAGAAAAACTGACACCCTCCGCTGGCGTCACCACAATGGTGTCAGGCCGCTTCCGTGCCTTCTTTGCCGCTGCTGTCGTCGTCGTGCGTGGCTGTTGCTGTCTCTGGTTGCGCAACAGCTGACCCCTCAGCTGCCACTGCTGCTGGTGCTGCCCAGCCCCTCTGTAACTTGGCTGATTCGTCCGCGGCTGCACCTCTTGCGGACGTTGCTGTTGCCGCTGCGTCGCCTGCTGGCGAGCCGGTTTACGGCGCACCACCTCGGCCCAGGAGCCACCTTCCTGGTCCTGATCCGGAGACGTCACCACCGTAGCCGTCGTCGTACCTGCTCGTTGTTGTGGCAGCGGCTGCTGCTGCTGTTGCCGCTGCGATTGCGTATCAACCAGTTGCTCCAGCAGCCCGGATACCTTCTCTCGCTCCAGGCGCTCCTTACGGTTCTCCTCTCGCAGGTGCATCACCTCCTTACGATGGTGCTCCTGCATCGTCGCGATGTCTTTCCTAAACTGTTCCGCCTGATCCATGAGTTGAGCTCGGATAAGAGACAACTCATTCTCCAAACGCTCGACGAGTCTTTCCATGGACTGTTGTGGCGCCATCGCTGCTGTGGCCATACCAATACCACTTGTACCAGCAGCACCACTCGTGACCGTGGTCTGCCCCTCCGTCGGCTTGGTCCGCACTACGATCGGCTTCGCAATCACCGGTGGTCTGGCGTCGATTGATCCCGACCTCGGGCGCAGGATACGATTCGTGGACATGGTGGAAGCCTTTTCGTTGTTCCACTTGTCGTTTCCGATTTTTTTTTCCACGTACCTCAACTAAAAACCGGAAATTCGAGCATTTTTGAGCTACTCGAACTCGTCGAATCGACCAGATTCGGGCTGCCGACAACACTCCTCAGCTTCCCCGAATTTTCTGCACAGTTTCCCGAATTTTAGGATTTTTTTTTTATTTTTTTTTAATCGAGCAGTTTTCGAGTAGAAACGGTCACTTCAAATTTTTTGTCCCTTGGGACCTGCTCCCCGAACAAAAAATTTGTCACCTGGGTAGTGGTTGTCACTCAGATGTCACCAAGAACTAAATAATAGTTTTCACCACAAACCGCGTTGCGAAAGACCTATTTATCTTATCCCCTTTTTTTGCGTTATCGCACCGATTTTCACGCGGCTCCCACTCGTATTGCCCAACTGCACTCCTATCAACGATTTACAGTCCAGTTCGAGTCTCTCTAAACGACTTTCACACAAAAATTTGTACTCTCACTGTGGAGCAAACACACCATGACCTTACACCCATTCATTCGGTGCTTGGCATGTTATGGACGCCAACCAACGATTCTTTAGCTTACTCAACAGCGCTGAAGCAAAGCATTTATTTGATACAATCAATAGACCCACTAAGAGACAGGTACTCAAATGTTTAATGAGTTTATTCGATCCTTTAGGTTTGATTAGTAACTTTACTATTCACGGCAAGATACTAATGCAAAATGCTTGGCGTAAAATAATAGGATGGGATGAACCAATAGACGAAGACCTTTACGTAGAATGGAAGAGATGGATTGAAAACCTAAAATTTCTATATACACTAAAAATTTCACGATGTTATTTTGCGGGAGTTACTAGTAAAATTTATAATACCTTGCAAATGCATATTTTGGTAGATGCAAGCGAACAGGCTTATTATACAGCAGTTTATTTTCGTATTGTTAGACCTAACGGAAGTATAGAATGTTCCTTAGTGTCGGCAAAGTCTAAGGTAGCACCATTGAAAACTATATCCATTCCTAGATTAGAATTATGTGGAGCTGTGCTTGGTACAAGGTTAGCTGCTTTCATACAAGCACAGCACAACATAAACATTTCCAAAAGATACTTCTGGTGTGATTCAAAAACCGTTTTAGGTTGGATCATTGGTGATCCCAAAAGGTACGAGTCATTTGTAGCTTGCCGCATAGGTGAGATTCTTAGCGCTACAAATGTGAGAGAATTGAATTATGTTCCATCAAAACTAAATGTAGCCGACGATGGTACCAAGTGGAGTAGACAGTCTGCATTAGATTATAACAATAGATGGTTCCAGGGACCAACGTTCCTATTTGAGACAGAAGACAAATGGCCTCAACAAGAAAACATACGAGAAATCACAGAGGGATTAAAAGCCAAGTACTGTTTGAACGTACATACATTACCGGAGACAGAACTTAATATCGAATTTGAAAATTTTGACGATTTTAAATGTCTACTTCAGGCAACAGCACAAATGGTAAAATCGTCTAAGAACTCTTCAGGTGGAACTATTGAAGAGTCAATGGACTTTAGTAAGGAAGAACTTATTGAAGCAGAAAATTATACATGGAAATTAGTTCAACACGAAACTTTTCCAACCGAAATCGATAGCATAAGAAAACATAGAGGAATCGCAGGTAATCTGCGAGACTTAAGCCCATTTCTAGACGAGATAGGAGTTATCAAACATTATCACGAAGATATGCACCATGTTAACGGAGAAACGGTAGTAAATGAAATTCGCCAAAAATACAGTATCCCACGATTAAGGGCGACATTACGCAGCATTACGAAAGATTGTCAATTTTGTAAAATCCGCAAGGCAACCCCATGTATACCACGGATGGCCCCATTACCACCTGCTCGTTTGGCAGTGGGATTTCGTCCTTTTACCCATGTAGGGCTCGATTATTTTGGTCCTATGACTGTGAAGGTCGGTAGAAGTGCAATCAAACGTTGGGTGGCTTTATTCACATGCCTAACCATACGCGCAGTGCATTTGGAAGTTGCTCACAACTTGACAACCGAGAGTTGCATAGCATGTGTGCGACGATTTATATGTCGTCGTGGAGCACCTTCCGTGATATACAGCGACAACGGAACCAATTTTAAGGGTGCAAAGGCCATACTAGAGCAGCAACTTGCTCCGATAAATAGGAAATTGAGCATTAGCTTCACAAACACCGATACACAGTGGAATTGCATACCCCCTGCTACACCGCACATGGGTGGCGCATGGGAGAGGATGGTGCGATCGGTAAAGGAAGCTATGCGTAGTATTGCTTGCGCAGAAATGAAAAATTTGAACGATGAAGGCTTGCTTACCCTAGTAGGAGAGGCTGAAAAAATAGTAAATTCTAGACCCCTTACCTATCTACCATTGGATTCAGAAGAAAGTGAAGCATTGATCCCAAACCATTTTTTACTTGAACTACAGTGGTTCTAAACCACTACTAGATCACGACTGTACCTACCCTGTCAGGATTAAAGGAAGCTGGGAGCTTATTCAAACACAAACAAATCAATTTTGGCGTCGTTGGGTTATTGAATATTTGCATGTAATAACACGCAAAACTAAATGGTTTAACGAAACAAAACCCATTGAATTAGGAAACATAGCACTTATTGTTGATGAGAAGAGAAGAAATAAATGGCTTCGCGGGAAAGTCATTGAAATTCGGAAGGGTTGGGATGGAAGAATTCGTCAAGCTGTGGTGGAAACGTCTGAAGGAAAATTTTTGCGAGCAGTGTCGAAACTGGCCAAACTTGATATAGAAACGAATAATTTTGGTACCCCGACCATTGATGGAGAAAATCGCGAATTAAAATAATTGTATTCAAATTGTAAGTAATACAGGAGTGGTGTATGGCTTCGTTCGACGCAAGGATTTGGTGAACAAAGAGCCTAGGTAGAATAGTCCACACTTAGTTCACGGGAGGAGGAATGTTAGGATAGCTCGAACGAACTCGGCCTGCGATTGTAAACGCGTGAAGTAGCAGGTCGTTAGCGGAAGAGAGGAACAGGAAGCACGATTATCCGGGCGGATTTGATCGGTCTCTTGATCGGTGAACGCCATACAAGTCGGACGTGTTTTTAAGCCTAGCGCTAAAATAAAATAAAGTTAAAGGTTCTAAAAAAGTCCTAAAGTCGTTTACCGAGAGCCGCAACACTCCTTTTTTTTATCGATACCATTAAACCAACTAAAGCAAAAAATTATCCATGAAATTATTCCTTCAATTTCCAATTGAATTGTTCTGGTCTAAGTAAGCAGCCAATGCCTTTGAATAGGGATTTTCCTTGTATTTTTATGTACCTGAATACATCATTTCTTCGGGAAATAAAAGTTAAATCTTCAACGAGCTTCTGAACGCGATGCCATGTAAGGTTATACACAAAACATGAACCCGCTTTGATTTATCTTATTTTAAATACTCATACGGCAAAAGATGTACGATCGCTTTGTACGCAAGCTACCCAGGTTTTGATATTTGATTTTCGTTTACATTTCGACTTGCGAGAAGAGCAACGGTGCTTGAACTATTTGAGTCATGTTTGCTCGAGAAAAGGGTGGTCTTTTTTCGTTTCGGTAAATTTTTGCATATATTTGATATAGTGCACGGTAGGACTCGGCGTATGGAAGTGCAAAAATGATCCGTTTGTTGGTGATACTGCCGTTGCTACGTTCTCGCGAAGTTGTTTGACGGTCAAAATTGAGTGCATTGTAAACAAAGGGGTATGATATGAAAGTGCATGGTTAAATCATGAAGTAGAGGTGGAACGATAGCTTCATCTTGAATAGGAATGAAGTTCATAAGATGTTTTTCGCACCACGATCATGGTTGAATAGAAGTGGAAGTGAAGTACCATTTTCCTTCTAGTTTATGATTGCTTCCAGTAATATATTGTATTTATTATTATTATTATTATTGATTGCTGCATATTTTGCATCAGAAGAGCTTCAATCTTCAAGTCAGCGTTAAAAAAACGACGATTTCGACGACTGAAGAAAAATGGGATGGTTGAATAAAAAGAAAGGACACGATGACCTTATGTAAACTATTTGTTATGATTTCGCAAAGAAGCGCAGACTGCTTGCTTCTCAGAACCAAAATGAACGGGAAACCTCATCAACTGCTGTAATGTTGTTTTCTCATACACTACACGCGCCAAGGAAACGCTGATAAAAATTGATGGTGATTGTAGCCTTTGAGCCTTTAAATTCAATTTACCAGGATTTTATGCAATCAAAAGTGTTTTGAAATGAAATTTCATTTTAAAAAAGGATTTCTAGATACGGAAATGTTGATCTACGTAGCTTTTTAACGATGTTTGAAACAAAATGGAACAGTCTCATTGGTTTTGATACTTTAAACAGCCACAATCAATTGGAATATTCTATTGTTCCTTAAACGTAACATCAAAAACATTCGCCGCGATCGTTATTTAATGTACCGGATAAACGAGGTATGCCAATTTGTATTACAAGTATTTTAGTTTAACCTTTGATCAGTGACGGTTCCAGCTTGGATATCAGGATGCAGAGTTTTGCTGGTAGCTAAGGTTATTTTATCGAACCCATTTATTGTTAAGTACTGAAGTATGAAATTGAGAAACGAAACGTTCTTTTTGTGTTCAATTAGAGTGGATATTTTCAGTGCTTCTTATTGATCTGGCTTTGTATTAGCATTTGAAAGATTTCTTCAATAATTTCCAAAGTTCCAGGGACTATTGGGTTCTAAACGTTCCAAGTGTAGAAATAAGCAATCAGCGCCAAAAACATTGTTCTAATGAGCCATTAATAATTCCAAGCGGGCAATACGCATGACGGGTCGGAAAATCGTTGATATCACTTGATTGACGGATTGCACGATGAGTTCCGGCATCGTATCAGGTCACCTCAACCTCTTTGCCAGACCATCCATTCGACTGCCAATCATTAAGATT
Organism: Anopheles coluzzii; assembly: GCF_943734685.1. NCBI lineage: Eukaryota > Metazoa > Arthropoda > Insecta > Diptera > Culicidae > Anopheles > Anopheles coluzzii. Next base: position 39,944,468 of record NC_064671.1, on the reverse strand, counting down.
ACGAGCAGCATCGCCACTAGAAATGGCCAACCATTAGAACCCTGATTTTCCTTTGCTAAGATCACCAATACAACAACAACAAAATAGACACACACATGCTCATCGAACGATTTCAATCGAAAATTAACTTCCGACGGCAATTCGTGTATCTTTTCTGATCATGCACTCCATGGTGAAAAAATGCTGCAATTAAAAAAGGAACGAGGGGAAAGTGACATGAAATCAATTGCCCCAGCATAAACGCTCGTTCCGGTCCGATTGAAATCTGTTTCCGGTAACTAATAATTGAGTACGTACATCATGACCACAAGAACTTTGAAAGACGGGGGTAATTTCTTGTTTCCTGTGTGCAAAATTCCACTTCCATATTTCCGTACGTGTAGTAGATCCATTATTAACGATCTACTACACGTACGGAAGTACGGAAGTGGAATTGCGCACCTTACATGCTTTAATGCCGAATTCGACCCAGCAGAGGTAAAAAATGGAAAATAATTGTGTGCGTGTCTTCGGTGCCGAGGAGTTGCGTTGCGTTTGCAGGAAAATTTAAACAGGAAACATGGCTCGTTAGTTTTAGCATTTTACTTGCACTGTTGCTTTCAGCAACAAGTTTATTGTTTATTTATCAGAAATCTTTGTTTATGATATGAGGTAATAATTCATTTAGGTGGTGCATTTCTTTTATTATCCACGGGTGGGGGGGGGGGGGTGTTTTGAAGGCTAAACATATTAAAGAAACGGAGGCCTAAAACAGACAACAAGGAACATTGTTTGGTACGGAACTCTACGTTGTGTTTTGAATTTTTTTAGGTGTTCTTAAAAACTGAAACGGTGGCTCTAAAAAGAGCCGTTTGTGTGCTTTTGTTACCAAGCTGGGTGGTTTTGCTTGGAGTTCTGTGCCACTTGTGTGCCAAGGAGTTGCTGTGATGAGTGAAGCGTGTTGCTTGCTAGAGGATTTGAATTAGTGATGGGTAAAGTTGGCAAAAATCCGGAGTCGACTCCGATCTGACTCCGATAAATTCGGAATCGACTCCGGAAGATAGGTCCGCGCTGCAATATCCGGAGTCGTTTGGAATCGTCCGGAGCCGTTAGGAGTCGCCCGGAGTCGCCCGGAGTCGCCCGAAGTCGCCCGGAGTCGCCCGGAGTCGCCCGGAGTCGGAGTCATTCGGAGTCGTTAGGAGTCGTCCGGAGTCGCCTGGATTCGGAGTCGCCTGGATTCAGAGTCGCCCGGATTCGGAGTCGCCCGGATTTGGAATCGCCTGGAGTCGTTCGGGGTCGTTGGAGTCGTTCGGGGTCGTTGGAGTCGTTCGGAGTCATCCGGAGTCATTCGGAGTCGTGGGTGCGCTCCATACAGCACATCACTAATTTGAATGACAAAAGATTTCTGAATTTGGCTTTGCCGCTTTATTTATAATGCATGTTTTTTGATGGTGTGCGTGATGACGAAATAATCGATGACCCATCGATGAACAATTTGTAGCGATCTGCGAAAGTAGTGATGGGCTACAATCGGGAAAATAGTGGTGCAAGGTATGTTCAATTCAATTTTTTTTATGTTAAAGCAAGGTATTTTTCAATTTTTCCCTTATGTGAACTGTATTTGATTTAGTGCAATAAGTTTGATTGTGTTTTTTGCTTTTGATAAATTTAAGCGCTAAGAGCTCCTAACAAAAAGAAAACCTCATCTGAATGTTACGCAAGGTTTTTGATCGTATTTCACCTTGCTAGTTTTTCGAGTGATTTCCTTCTAACTTTACATTAGCACATGAATTTTTAATTGCTTTACGCATTTGAATATTCATGTTTTACACATTTCTAGTTGCAACCCAATTATCATCGACAGTTATTTAAGAAAGCGAAACCCTGAAACAAACGGACGGTTAAGTGGTTACCCATTGTGGTGTGATAACGACAAAACCCTCGGAAAAATAGCGCGTCGTGAGCTTTGTATCAACGATATATTCATTTAGGTTGCAACACGTTTGTTCCAAATATTGTGTCCAGGATAGTAAATATTTCGAGGATGAAATTACCCCAGCTTGTCAGGATGAAAATCGCTGTTAGTTGTAATTTAAACGAACACCACCCTTCGACGCTTTACCACGTGACGAATGTATGCTAGGACTGTCAAAGCTGCGCAGGAAAAAGTAGAAATCACACGGAAGAGCGCGTGTTTGCTCATCATTGCTCTGTTAATTGATTATATTGTCATCAGGAAGGATTAGCAGCGCTGATCTAATTTAATTTATGGAAAGATGAAGCCATATTTTACAAACCAACTGAGTGCTACATTTACCACCGATGCTGGGCGTTGGACTGTACCGTCGTCCAGCAGAATTAAGTGAAACATCCATCTTCTGTGCTTCGTTCTAGCTGCTTAACTTGACGTTGGTGCAACCGGAACGGTACAACGTTCGCCCTGCTGATCAGCCAAGAAGTTGTCCGAAACAACTGTTGGTTATTCCTGCGAAATTACTGGTTAATGAAGGAGAAGGAATTTGCTCTGTGCAATATCGGGCTTGTTATGGGTAATAGTGAAGGAATGTCTAACCGGAAATCGTGGGATTAAGGCTCAATTAGACGCTTATTCAGCCGGTCTCGTTGTACAGTCGTCAATTTGTACGACTTATTAACATGCCCGTCATTGGCTCATGCCTCAAATAGACCGTGCCGCCGTAGGACTGACTATCCGGCCATGGGGGTGATAAAAGCCATGAAAGCCAACCCCACAAGTGGTACAGGCAGGCCTTGACCGATAACGGGTGTTGAGCCAAAAGAACAAGACGAAGATAGTTTATCATTGCATCAGTAGCTTTGGCTTGTAATCCTGCGCTGTTATGTTTGGGCTTCTCGTTCTCGATTATAATGCATTTCACATAAACATAAACACATACAGCACCAGCCAATATGCCAATCAGCAAGCGACGTTAAAAAAACTTACTAAAAGAAATGAAAATTTCAAAGCAAGCGTCAAACAGTTTTCCTAGTGGTTTTAAGTTTTACCACAAAAAATCCCTTCAAAACTACTCGATCATAACTAGGCTTAGCTTGCTTTTTCAGCACAGACAAGTAGTTTTTAATTGTTTTGTCAAATGTTAGATCCTCCTCGACCGTTATTAGCTATTTTTTCTTATGCTTCACCCAAAGACTTTCCGATTCATTTGTTTGAAAGTCTTGATCGAACATAAAACAAACAAACAAATAGATGCATTTGAATTTGGCTTTTAACGGGATCTGAACGAGTGCGCGTGGGAAAAAGAAAACATCAAATAAAGTAATCTTTTCTTGTCGTTCGGCGATGACTGATTTTTTCATTCGTTTTGGCCACCTGTTATGAGTCCACATTTTTGTTTGCTCAAGTTCATTTTTTCCCAAAAACTTGGGGAAGTGGGTCCTGTTCAAGAGCCCTATAGGGCCAAGTAATAGCCCTGATAAATGACACCGCATATAATCGAAAACGTCACAGAACTTAAACCAAAACCACCTCCCCCCTACGTGTATAGTGTTCCACGTCGTAATTTTACATCCACGGTCCCTGGAGCCACAATGGTCGCGTTGAACGGCGTGTAAAAATGTTTGCTACAGAAGCTTCGCGTTGGCCGCGGGAAGATTCTTTTTTTAATGGCTTTGAGATCGTCACTGTTAACTGGCGCTGACAAAATTCAATTTAAAATCCCTAAGGTGGTGAGGGTATTATGTTGGAAATTGAGCGAAGAGAGTTTTGCCTGTGTCTCTTTTTTTATGGTCTCTTTTAGTGTCTCTTTTTTCATGGTCTCAAGCACGTTTAGGTTCTTGCAGTCTCATCACCATTTTTTAAGAAAGACAATTTTTCCAAATAAAAACAAATTACGATATGGAATTCCTGGAATGCTTCCTAGAAAAATTTGTTTGTTGATTTTCATGGTAACAGCAGAAGTGCGACGTTTTGGTTGCTTTTCCTTGTTGCCAAAACAGATTGTCTCAAAATTTTCACATGAAGTAGTTAGTATTTGAAATTCTTTTCCATGAAAATTGAAAGGCTCAGGAGCGACGGAAGTTATACAAAGAAAGCATTAGTATGGAAATGGATCCTCACGAGAATAATATTAAAACAGGTGCGCCGGTATATAATTGGAAACTTTGCCACGTACTTTTCATCATTCTCTGAAACATCATTTCATGCACTTGCGTGAGAATTATTTCAATTCTCAATAATGTTTTGCAAAAAAAAATGAAGCTGTTTTATCGGAAAAAAGAACCCAAAACTTTCTTCACAAAAATAGTTACGCCATCGATAAACTGTAGCGTTCATAAATGTGGTATCCATTGTGGTTTGAAATGGAGAAATTGAATCGCTTGATGGTCCATTATATTTGTCATCGATGAACAAGTTTTGATATCCTTCTTGTTTTTCCCTTTCTAGAGTAAGCAGAAGGCTGATAATCGAGCCTCAACTAAACGCTAAATCCTTTCAAACAAACAATCTCGTATTTCATGGGCAGCTCATCTTGTTCGACGATTAACTCACACTGGAACCAGGCTTATTCTTATTCTTCTTCTTATTTGGAACAACAACCTTTGTCGGTCAGTTAGTCATACGTATGGGGGCATTGTCCATCTAGGTCTTCAACTAATGACGGAAAAGTTGTTAAGTCTTTCGAGTTGACAACTGAACTACGAGACCGGTCAACAAGATGAGACTTTATCAATAAATTCACACAAATGTGCTTTCTCTGAAATAAGGTACGTACGTACAAATGGGAGCGGTCCCGTGGTACAGTCGTCAACTCGAACGACTCAATAACACGACCGTTATGGATTCAAGCGCGGAATGGACCGTCCCTCCGTAGTAAGTACTGACTATCCGGCTACGTGATATTGAATAAAGTCTATAAAGCCTGTACAGGCCGGCATGCCCGCTTAGGACGTTTACGCCAAATAGAAGAACAAGACGTACAAATGGATACAAACATATCAGCAAGCGTAAACTTTTCAAAGACAGTTTAAAAAGTAATCATTTATGACTTCTTAAGTAGCGGCTTCAGGTTAAGTATCTTTTAGAATACTTGTTGTAGATTATCCACCTTCAAATCCAGCAAAATCTGCTTCAGTTGCAAAAAGTCGGCCGAAGCAACACAAAAAGTCTACAAAAAGAAACATTTAATGCTTACAGGGACCCGTTGCTGTTGCACCACTAGGAAAGCGTTTTGCCTTAATCCTTGGTTTACACAAGGTTGTTTAATTTCTTCCAGTAAACCGTTAACCATAATATTGAGAACAACATCGAATCTATACCGTGCTATACGCTCGGAACAGCTGCAAATTGAGGACTGTCAAAATTTATCACAGAATTTGATAGCGCTGGCACCATAGGGGAGGGTGTAAACATCGAAGAAAACATAAAACAACCCCTAAAGTAAAATAATTATTTCTACTAGCGGGAAACAGGAGAAATTATTTCTACATTTTACACATGAAAAGATTACAGCTGCTCATTTTTAACATGTTTTGAGACAACTACTCCGTGACACATTGAGGCGTTTACGAGCTGTGCAACTATTTGTACTGAGTGATTAAACATCAAGGCTTGCGGCCCTGAGCTGAAAATTTCATCAGTTTTCATGAGTTGAGCAAGTGATCGAAAAATAATAGACAGTAGGCAGAAGAATAATAAAAAGTTTGGTTGAGGTTTCTTCGAGATGATCTTCTTTCTTTCAATCTTCATCTTAAAATTATTGTTATATTTCTTAAAGATTAACCATTTATTTATTTTTAAGCAAATTACAGAAGCTCTGGTATGTTCCTAGTAGTTTAATGCTGGTATTTATTTTTAGGAGTGTGTAGTTATTCAATGCTATTTCAATTATAGAATCTAACGAAGGAGTCAGACTCGAAAAATAAAGAATCTTCTTAAGAAAAAAGATAATAACAACTTTTAGTACAATGTAAAAATGCTTTATTAGTCATCTACGAATGTGCTTCAAGCTCTCAAAAAAATGATTAACATCTTTTGCATAAACTCGACGAGTAGGTCTGTGATCTCTTAACAATGTACTGGATATTTTTCAAGCTCAATATTTACAGCAACTACAAGGCTGATAAGAACAAGGACTGAAGCTATGCACAATTAAAAAAAAAGTTTAGAAACCTTTGTTCAAGTAAGTTATTATCTTTATTTTGCAGCTGATATGTCCTTAAACAATCATAACCTTAGAAAGCTGTCGAACATCCACGTTGGTGAACATCCATTTTTTTCCTGGGCATTAAGCGTGTCATATAAAAAATTAGATCTTTGAAAAGCCTGCTAAGAGCAACATGAATATATATTGTTTTCAATTAAACAATAATAGCTAAAAGTGAGAAATAACATTTTATTCATACACGTAGAAGCATTTGCTAACAAATCCTTCAACAATTTTTGTTAATGGATATCGAAGTTGTGATTAACATGTATGAAGTAAAGAAGAACATGTGAATAACAAAATGAGGCTAAGAAGATTTATAACATCGCGTAAAACACTTTTCTTGATGTAAAATTGTGATTTTCCTTGTAAACTTTTATTACGAAAAAGCTAAAAACAACTTGATATCACCATTTCATGAGTGTCAGCGCATTTTCTCACAGTCGGATCCCACTCAAATGACATGTTGCTTGAGCAGTACAGTACATCTCGGAGAAACATTAAAGATTTTATGGTTTATGGCTCGTCTAAAGACGGTAAACGATTCTCCGTGCTTGCCTCATCCTGTTTCTACTCTGGCTATTGGGTGTAGTTTTACTAATTCGTGTATTATCATGGCTCTTGTTTTCTGAGAGGTGAGAACCTGCCAGCAAAACAAATATCATTGAATCCGTCCGTAACGGAAACGTACAACGCTCTCTCGTAATCCTAGGTATGGCAACACATTTCATGTACCCGGTCCTACAACGCCTTGGTTAATAACTATAGCACCCATCTAGTAAGTCATAAAAATGATTGGATGTCGGGATGCACACCATCGCTACAAACGATCTCAATGATACCAGCTCTAGTCTCAATGGATAAAACTACTACTTATGTTTACAACAGTAAAATTTACAACCAAAAATGAGCAAATATTAACAGCAACATCATAAGGAAAATGAGTCCTTCGCGGTTACAGTAAAATCTCCGGCAATAACCGCAACTCAAAGGTGGTAAATGTCTGATGCTGCTACTGCTGTATACCTACTGTTCCCACCTAATGTCTCCGATCTTCTGCCGCTACCCTGCTGCGTTGCAGTGTATGCCCTATGTTGGTGATGACTGTAAATGCAAATGTAAATAAAATAAATGATGCCATTTTAATCAGAATTAAGCGACGTGCAATTTGTGATGCTCGTTTTCCCTCACACGCAAAACATGGTGTGGCATAGTTGCAGGGCATTGCTGACGAGTCGGTTCTGTTTCTCCTGATCCAGTTCGGTTCTGTCGCGGATCCTTTTTCTCTTCTCTCCGCTTGTAGATCCCGTGCGCAGTTTCACTGCCTGTTGGAGATATTTAATTAAATGATTATAATATTCTGTCATTATTATAATTACACAATTAATTAATGGCAACCGATTTTGCAACGGTTTGCGAAACGAGCTGTCTGCTCTGCCAGCATTTGCCCACAAGCGCTTGATGGATGATGATGGCAAGGATTAAGGTCAAATACAAGGCTGCCAGGGGTTGAAAGCAGTGCTAAAAACGTGAAATGTACGCCTTACAGGGTCGAAATGACGTACGCAACCAAATAATTAAACGCGGTTTCGCTGAGATATTACAGTCTCAAGAATCTTAGCAAGGAGAAGAAAGTTACGAGAAGCGTTTACAGTGGCTTTAAAGACTCACTTCAATTTATGACACGCGTTTATCAATCATCTATGTTTATTCTAACGTCATTTTTTCGTTTAAATTTAAGCAGTTATATTTGTAAGGCAGTGTTAGTTAGCGATTGAATTTGATTGATTTCTATTAAAATAGTTTACAAAATGTAAGTATTATGAAGTTCGCTGTGATTTGTAGCTTATTATGTAGCTGTTAGAACATTTTTTCACTTTAATTCATTTAATATTGTTTTATCCATGCAGATAAAAATTGAAAAATAAAATGTTTGCTTCACTTCTGTTTCACCATTTAATTACGAAACACTTAATGCCATCCGCTATAATTGGATCTTTCGAAATTAAGTTGTATAAATATCAAATTTTAAAATAATCGTCTTCTTCGTCCATTGTAATTGCTTTGAAATCAAAAACAAATTAAAATTGAAAATAAAATATTGATAACATTAAGCTGTGTAATAAATTGTTTCACTGTATAATCTTTTTTCATGATTCAATTCCTACGCACAAACAATTCTAGCTCGAATGTGCCATGCCTGAATCAAAGAGACGTCAATTGTGTCCATAAAGAAACGATCATGCCATGCAATTCACACGGCAACCTCCCTCTCAAATTTCACCTAAAACTGTATCGCCAATTCCTGATTTCCTTTCCTCACCAGGTCTGTGTGTATTCTATTTCCATTCTTTTCTTTTTGCTGCTGTTACAATTAGTTCTGTTTTTCAAAAGAAATTCAATTCACAGCAACGGTAAATCGTTATCCAAATATTTAATTTAAAACATCGTTCCCGTCGTCGTCGCCGTTTGGTAGGCCGTGTGCTTTTTGGCGACGACTGATGATTTATAATTTCGATTTAGCCATTCTCGGAAGATTCGTTGGAGCTAGCCGTTTGAGCTGCTGTGAAGAAGGTAGGCAAAATCCTAATTTGGAGATGGAAACGGAATAGAAACCTGTCGGGCGTGCCAGTCAACGACATGGAAACAGCTGTTTTCATTTCAACCCAGTTTAGAGGCTAAATGAGGTGGGAACGGAATTATCCGCTTTGGGATGGGTTGGGCCGATTATTGAAAGATTCGATTTTTAACCGCCGACGGCACTCCATCTGGTGTTATTTCAGTTTTTGCTTTTCTTAGTCTAACCGTATACTTGCAAACGCTGCATTAAAAGGATGCTGTGAAGATCGATGACACTTGAACGAATTATTCAGCAGCTGATGCATACTGTTTTTTTTAAAGGTACTGCATTCAAACGAATAAGAATTTATTAAGAATCACTAGCAGTGAAACGTGCGGAGCTACCCGTGCTACCAGTATAAGTTAAATATTGCCACAAGACGCTTGACATACTGAATAGCGTTTAATTTCCCGCCAACATACGCCAACTGCAAACACATAATCTTAAAAGCACAAAAAATGCTTTTATGAAAGTAACAGCATCTTTGCAAAAGCAGTTGTAAGCACTATCATCAAAATGTTTTTTTTGGAAGGTGTTTTTTTCGTTAATCTTCGTTTTCCCAGTTCAAGATTCTTATTAATTTTACGTACAAAATAATAGTTAATGAAGTAATTATCATTTTAAATCAGTTTTCTCATTTGGTGAACGGTGCTTTTCTTCTCTCGTTAAAGACACTGGAATGAACTATACCAACGACGGATAATGGACGCGTTCATTAAGAATCAGTGGAGCGATCGGGGCCAAACGAGCGATGGTGGAAATGCTTCAATGGTGTGTCACTGACGTTTTCATTAGTAGGTACATTTGTATGAGTGTGTGCTTGTCTTTCTATCTATTTCTTGATTTTTTGTTCAGAAAAGGCGACGTTTTAGCTGCTGCCACCGAGGAAGTGAATGTGTTTGCGTTAGTTTTCCTGATTAGCATATCAACGAACCATTCACAAAGGACGAATCGTCTCTCATCCCAAGGTGGTAGGTTAATGAAAAGAGCACGTGAAAGCTGAAAAGAAGGAAAGCATGTCACTGAGAATGTTGCTTTCCGCGATATGATGAAAATAGGTAGAGTCAATCCGTGCTTGTTAGTGATAAAAACAAGCGTTGAAGTCAGCATTTAACCTTTATGGACGGGTTTCCATTGTGTGTAATTAATGTATGTATAATGCTTTAATTATCTTGTTTGAGTGGTTTCGAACGAAATGCACGAAATTTCGTTCCTCGCAACAATACATCCAAACGAACGCATCTGTCAATCAATAACAATATCTGTTGCTTGTGGAATTTAAATAGTATAACCTCGTTTTGGTATACCATGCTTTAAACGACAACGGCTGTGTTAAAAACTTTCTCACGTGAAGTGTGCATTTCCTTGAGACCTTCTAAACAGCTTTTTGCATTTGGAGAAACTTTCAAGTAGCTTCTATGTTGGCGAGTCGGTAGGACGCAACAATATAAACATTTGTTTGAGCTCAGTATCAGATCAAAGGTAAATATGTCAAAAGCCTTTTGCGCATAGTAAGTTTTTGAGAATAAAGAGTCCTTTATGGTATAAGAAAACCTGATGAAAGTCTGAATTGGTTACGGTCCAATGCCTTGAAGAACAATTATTATACCATATGATATTGTGACAAAATGTTGCCTATGAATGTATGATGCATTGACCCTTGGTTGACTGGTTTGACTTACATGTTTTTATTTTTATTTATTTATTTTTTTTTTGTAGAAGAAAACGAATTATCCACGTTGGTAGACATTTTAACAGCATACACATCATAATATGTGGTTTCTCAAAAGGCAGCAAACTCAACAGCTCATATTAGGCAGGGAAAGATTCGCGATGACATGTCGATAAATATTTGCTCGTAATTTCCTACCGCTGGTTACGACATCATCATCCTTCGGTTGCTTCCGGTTCCAAGAATTCATATTTGCTAAGCGGGCTACGTGTATGTAAGTTTATGTTTTCTTACCTCTGCTACTGCAATTAGTTTGATTTTAATAAATACCGTGTATACCTCTGCCATCCGTTCGTCTCTTTGTTTCTGCAAACTCAGCCCTCTTCTGTGCAAATGGTAGAGATGATATGATAATGATACTGGTAGTAAAAGTAACGCCGCTTGGGAACGGAATCAAAACCAGGGTATTTAGTTTAGGGAGTTCATATAGCTTTCATAGTTTTAAGTTTTCCCTAACCCAAAAACAGGACCCGCTCAGAAGCATGAAAGGGCGACGCTGAAGTGCGCAGCAAAGTCATTCATCGTCTGCTTCCGGTGGTGATTTGAACGTCTTAGCCCGTTTCATTTGCTTCAACGGAATACTTGCTGACTCGAAAGTATGCCATACCGTAATATACTCAGCCGTGGTGAGATTTTACACAGGAAGAGAAAGTATACTTTAGTAAATATAATTTTCCTCGATTCCGACATGCCATCGTTTGGAGCGGTACCAGTTGGCATGAGTGCGCGTGTTTGGTGCTTGGCAAATTTGAATCCCCGAATCGAGCGGAGGCCATGCTTGACCATGAAAGCCACAACCATGTTCGTGTGCTTGAAGCGGTAGTTGTGGCGAGACAGCCAGTTGCTTGCTTCGGGACCGAGTGCCGGTGCGCTACGAGGACAGTTCTTGCACAACCGACACTTGTAAGAGGTAGGATTCTGGAACGAACTGCCAAAACTTAAAAGTAGCACAAGAACTAGTAAGACGACTGCAATGGCATCACAATCGCATCAATGTTGATGGTGAAATTTTGTAGTGTAAGCAAACGTGACGCGTAAACGAGGAGATGTACATGAGGAATGGTTACTGCTAGGGTTGGTGAGATGCTAAGCAACATGACCCATTTTGATTATGACCCATAGTTCTTCGTCCAACACCACATCGATACGTTTCGGTGATGTTTCGAGAAATGGCGTTTTGAGTTTCGGCGTAATGGAGATCGAAATGAAATTTAAGGTAACCAATTGGGAGGGAGGTATGTGCGTTTACTGCGGATTGGGATTTGTTTTGTACGTTTCCCAGGAATTTACGTTGTAATTACTGTAAAGGTTTACGTTACGTACGTTTTTCAGATTTGCTTTGAAGCTTAGTCCCAACCAATAAAAAAAAAAATTATAACTCGACATTACTCTCGGCAATGATTTGTTTGATTTCTTAACAGTAGATAGTTTCGCAGCTAACGAGCAAGCAAGAACGAGGATATTTGCGGCAGCACTCGATTTGTGTATGCATGTACAGATACAAACACGCTCCGAGGTGGTGTACTTACAGATTCCTTAAACCAGCTGCAAATACAATTCAAAGTACACCGGTGCTGACGGTCTCACTGTTCAAATAAAATATGATGGTGGCAGTAGGGATAAAGGAATCTAGCAAACTAATTATGAGGTGAAGTTGCAGGAAAGCTTTCATCGGGGCAGAATACGACTCGAGCGAGAGATATGATTATAACTAGTTTAATTAAAATATACTTCCGTTTTCCGCATGCGAGAAAATGTTTGCTTTACGTACCGTGAGCTTCATTTCATCGGCAGCAAGCACCAACGGAATAAAAATGCTTGGATAAATCTGAACCATGCCACTATTGACCTGCTACATAATTAATACACCCAGCTGTACTGTGCTTGTAATACCTTCCGAATCATGCTTTGTACGTCCTTTTGCCTTTTTCTTAAGAATTTTTACATTTACCCCAGTGCTTTGCATCAAGCACTGCGATATGGAGGGTGTTTAAGGATCATAGCTGCGTGTACACGCGAGTAGCATCTTCGAGTCTGCCTGTTGCGTTTGGCAGTGAAAACTTAAAGCATCTAGGAATGTGTCGTGTGTTGAAATTATTTCGATGACAGGTTTACCTTTGCAGCTGCTTTGCACACATACACACGTGACCGCTTCTGAACGTCTGACATGGGCCCTGTTTGAAGTTTATTGGATTGGTTAGCGTGTAGACATCGGTTTCTGTACTTTATCTCAAAGGCATGGGTTTTGCGAGCAAAACTGATCGTACAGTCCGTGTGCGTGGATGTATGTATTTACGTTGGTATCGGAATTTAATTTTGCAGAAGTGATTCCGATCCAATACGGAAAAATGCTTGGTTAGTGAGGATGTGTAGCTGACTACCATTCGAGATGGGTGTAGAGATGATATTTATTTTTTTTATTACTAATTTTGTTCTTAGCGAGCGATTCTTAAAGTTCATTCAATATCTCTTTTAAGGTGTAAAATCTTGAATGAAAGGCAATATCGTTTTTGTTTCTGATATATTTTTTCCTACCGATGTGCAATCAAGCTGACGATTGTTAACATGAGTATTTCTTTAATTTTAATTTTAACTCAAGAAAATCAGAATTGCGATACTATAAATTGTTTAGTATAAAAATATTACTAGGAGTATATGTGTCGAATAATTATGGGCAAGGGTATATTACTAGTGTTTCTTGTTTTTCGATAGAAACATTTCATCAACGTATGATCTGCCAACTACTTCCACATATATCAGCACATTTATGATCCTGAAAACCCGAAGTGAAAGTATTTCACTTTTATACAAATTATATGGAAAAAGTCTCCCGCATAACGAGAGAGGCTGTGGCACGTATCAAACTCGTAGTTTATTGCATTTTATTAGAGGAATCTTTTCTACTAGAGCACAAAACTTTTCAAATCCAAACCAAATCGTCTATTAGAGCGCAAAAATCATCATTTAGTGTGGTTGAAATTAACTACATAAATAGAAACCGTAAAATAGTATATTTACCACCACACTGATCTGACGGAAAGCTGTTTGACAAAAACTGGTCTCTGTTTGAGTCAGGCAATGCAAATGTATGATAAAATCCTTCGTTCCTTTGGAAATGTCAAACAAGAGCAAAATCGATATGTCATACACAAAACATAATACCAAATCTGTGTTTTTTATTTTATTTTATTTTATTTTTATTTTATTAATTGCTCGGCCACGTTGGGTTACAGCAATAGTGCTTACTGACTATAGTATACAATTATTCACGAAGGAGTTGGAAGGAGTTTATGGTACGGAAAAGGAGCGAAGACGGGATCGGTAGACAGGATAGGATATGTTGAAATCGAACAGATCAGAAGTACTATTAAAAGACGACATAGCTCTTACAAAAGGCTCATTGCGAGCAAAACGTGTACGACATATAGGTAACTGGAGACGAAAACGATAACGTAAGGTGCGACAAGGTGCATACAAATGTAAGCGCGACAGAAGTGAAGGGGTATCAATCGTATTGAGCAATATGCCAGCGACGAAAGAAGCCTGAGCGACCGAGAAGCGGTGCTCCAACTTGGCAAGGCCTAATAGAGTGCATCTATCGTCATACGAAGGAAGCGGAATAGAGTGATGACCCAGCGACCTGCGAAATACGATCCTTGTAAAACGTCTCTGGATCCTCTCAATCCTTTGGAGCAGAGATAGTTGGACAGGAGACCAGATGACACAGGCATATTCCAGTACGGAACGGACCCAACAACAATAAAGGGACTTAAGACAAAAGGGATCACGAATTTCAGTGGACATGCGAGAAATATAACCAAGACTTTTGTTGGCCTTGTTGATGACATAGTCCGTGTGCTCCTTGAAAGAAATACTCGGGTCAAAGAAGACGCCAAGATCCTTAGACAAGGACGCACGGGGAATAGGGGCATCACAGACACTATAAGCATGAGTTATACTTGTAGAAGATCGGAAGAAAGACAAGACGGAACATTTTTCAGGACACAGGACTAAACCGTTAGAAGCACACCATGTAGAGAATTTACAGAGCCAGGATTGAAGGACTAGACAATCAGTTGTAGAAGATACAGGAAGAAAAATTTTAACGTCATCCGCATATAGCAAGAAGCCGTTAGGAGGAAGGATCGAAGTACAGTCATTGAGGAAGAGAATGAACAGTAAGGGACTAAGGACACTACCTTGAGGGACACCCGAAGAACTAAGAAAGCATTCAGAGAAAGAGCCACAGATTTTAACTGCATAAGAACGATTCTCAAGATAGGAGTTGAACCACGGCAATATAGAGCCACCGAAACCTAGTTTTCGAAGCTTAGCAACAAGTAATGATAGAGGTAAACTGTCAAATGCCGCTTTGAAATCGGTATAGATAGTGTCTACTTGCTTACCACTAGACAGATAGTGATATAGAGAAGACAAAAAACACATTAAGTTGGTGGACACTGAGCGATTGGGCATAAAGCCGTGTTGTTCCGTAGAAATATAATTTTTTACACAAGGCATTACAGATAAATGGACAATTGACTCGAGGATTTTAGAACACGCACAAATAATAGAAATGCCTCTGTAGTTTGATGCTAGTGTGCGGTCACCTTTCTTATAAATGGGAACAAGCCAAGCTAGTTTCCATTGACTAGGAAAATCCCTACACTAAGCGAGCGAGAAAAAAGACGAGTGAGAATAGGAGTGAGGGTATTGCCACATTTTTTCAAAACACAGGCAGGGATGCCATCGGGGCCTGGTGAAAACGAAGTTTTAAGTTTGGATAAAGCGGATTTTACTAGGCTTTCACTTACAACGACTGAATTACATGATATCACATCAGAGGGCGTGTAAGACAAGCCTACGTCCAAAGGAACCTTAAAAGTACTAGGATCGACAAATACACTAGAGAAATGTTTGGCAAATAGGTTACATATATTAGGATTGGACGTAGCAGAGGACAGATCAAGAAACAGGGTGGATGGAAGGCTAGCAGAGCCTCGCCGAGAGTTCGCAAAACGAAAGAATGACCCAGGATCAATAGTGAAGCGCATTTGAAGACGCCGAACGTAGCGACGATACAGATGGCGATTAAGAAGACGATAAGCCTTAGCCGCATATTTATATACACAAAGATTGTGTAAAGTATTATTTAAACGGTAGGCGCGTTGAGCGCGGTTTTTGTCCGATTTTAATAGACGTAAAGCTCTGTTCGACCACTTAGGATTAGGAGCGGGTTTAAGGAGAGGACAGCAGGAAGGGAAGGCGGAAGTGATTACATTAGTAAACGCTGCTACAGCTTGATTTATGTCACAGTCAGCATCAATAAAGGACCAATCGGTATCGGCTAATATACGATGAAGCTTTTGGTAGTCCAATTTCCTAAAATTGAACATACGAGCCGTAGGTATTCGTTGGGAGGATGCAGGGCGAGAGTGCGTAAGGAGCACGCTTGTCTCAAGAGCAGGATGATGATTGTCTAGCGCGACGAGTGGAACAGGTGAAGCTATGACGGGGGAGCAGCACTCCAAGAAGGCAGCATTGGCAAATAGAAGATCTAATTGTCTTTCGCGTATATTTTTTATGCCGGATAATTGCAGCAAACCGTTTACCGACATTCCATCAAGCAGAGAAACATTTTCACGAGATACACCAGTAGGAATGAACTGATTAACGCACGATGCCGACGGTTGCCAGGAGAGTGATGGTGAATTAAAATCACCAAGTAACACCATAAGATCATTTGGTTTAAGTTTGCCAGCAACGAAACTAACACTCTCATGTAAAACGTCAAGGACTACTTCGGAAGAACGCAAATCGGGTGGGATGTAAACGGCGCCGATATAGATTGCAAGGTTTTGAAGCTTAACAATTGTCCAAACAGACTCCAGCGAGTCGAACGGCAGTGATAAAGTTGACGTGTTCAGCACGGACGAGCAGGCAATGAGTACACCACCACCACGGCAACGGTTACTGTTGAGAGAATTTCGGTCGCAGCGATAGATGACATACGCATCCTCCGAGATAAGAGAGGACGGAATTGAGCCATCGAGCCATGTTTCAGTTAACACCAACACATCCATATCAAGCTCGGATAGAGAGAGGCGTAACTCGTCTAGTTTTGTGCGCAATCCTCTTACGTTTTGACATTGTAGTTTATGAATGTAATCATTGCCAGATTTTTGTATCCTCTCAACGCCCACTGCACCATCGATTTTCACTTGTAGTGCTACAAAGAAAAAAAAATGTACGCTAGCTCCGACACAAATAAAATGGTTCTTCACAAATCAAAAATTCGTCTTTCACAAATTCTACCCATCAAAAGAGGATCTAATCTAATATGTCCAAGCATTAATTGATAACTTTGTAACGTTTGGTTCGTACCCGACGGGTAGATCCACGGTGATGTAGTACATCACTCACTAGGTATATTATTTAGAACAAGGCGGAGTTTCGGATAATTGGTGCAAGCGATCGGGGCTCCAGGTAAAGGATGAACACAATTAACTCAACTACACATTTCACTTGCTTTGTAAGAGTTAAGATTTGACCGGCAAAGACTTAACTGAACTGCACAACTTCACAACTGCACGTACTGTGCGTAACTGTGTTTCTAACCGCGTCCGACTGTCTGTGCTTTGTCTTATCTTGTATCTTTATTTATACGATGCATTTCTATCGAATTAGATTTTGTGTATTACTTTCGCTTTCTATTTTATGTCAGCTATGCTGAAGGTCAAGTTTTGGGTTTACATATGGTTGCAATTATTCTGTAAGGTCAATTCTGGGTTCTTGTGCTTACGCAGTGTTTTGTTTCCTACGCTTACGGTTAACGGTTCTGTTTGTACACACGAGGGTACGGTGTCTCTTATTTCAATATATATGACTTGATGGTTGCTATTATGCAATGTTATGGTTTTACGCTGGTAGTGCGTTCTTACGGGTTTTGTGCTGAGTAATGTTTTTCTCGCCTTTGAAAGCTAGTGTGTGGCTTGCATGTTTTTTAAGCGTTTTGGGATAAGAGTTTTTCTGCTGATTAACATTTCCTGATTTAAGGGTTGTTATTCAGTGTTGTGTGTTGACAATTTCTGTTATTTGAGTGTAATGAGAATTATGTGAACTAAGTATAGCATATGCATGCTACAGCTTGTTTGGGTGATTAAAAAACAGACTGGAATGTTCATGTTCACACTCATGAAATTAGTACTTGATTTTGTTTACAACCAGTGAGTAGCTCGAGCCATCTCCAAGTTACGCACAAAGAGCAATGCTCTGCACAACAACCACGAATCCCGAAGAAACAGAGAAAAGCTTGGCGTCCATTTTCAGTTGTTCCTTTGCTTTTTTTTTTCAAATCACCAGCATTATATTGGTTAAGCCAGCCAAGCTTAACCGAAAGTCGGTGACTCATTAAATCGCTGGCACTGGAATGGCAGCAAAGTGGATTGAAAAGCTACACTGATTGAAAAATTAGTATGATTGCTCTCGCATGCACATCATGGTCTTGAGTGACTTTCGTAAAGAGATTAACTTATTGAATTAATGCCACCATTATTGAAACCTGCCACCAAGCGTCCCATCCGAGCTGGTAAAAATGGCACCATTTCTTTAATATCGCGTCACCAGCTTGATTCCATTTATCGCTTTACGCTTGTTTCGAGTTTGCGATAGGAGGGCAGGCAGGAACGCTACGGTTACACACAGAAGATAATCCGGACCGGTATTGGAAGAATTTGTATTGCTAGCAGGGTGGCATTCTGCGTGCGAGTTTTGTGTGGTTCCAATCCAATCGAATCGTATTTCCTTGATATCCGTTCACCAAGGTTTGAATACGAAAAAAAGCTTATAGCTTATTATACATCCTACTTTCAGGCGAAGTTGCACGGAAACTTAAATGAAATCTAAATAAACTGAATCAACCGCAAACGAGAAAAAGCGCACATCCACAAAAAACTCTTTTTCAAGTAGCATTTGTGCCATTTTTCCACATGAAACGTTCATTGACGATTCAATTTCGTTGTTTTTCTTTTTAGCCTACTCTATGTTTATGAATTTTCCTTTTCATCATTTCTGAAATAAACCTTCTCGTTCGTTTGCCTTTGTGGTCGATAGAAAACAATCACTGTTTAAACATGTGGTCTACTTTTGCTATTGCTTCGCTTATTCAAAATAAGTTCATGCGCAGTAAAAAATGTAAAGCTAATGATACCAGCTGCTATGCTAGCAAAAACTGTTCTTCAAAATAGCTACAACAAAAAAATACTCAGCAAACATTCCACCCAACTCATTCGCAGCACGATTGCGTACGAGATATCTCAGCGTATACCGTGCCACTTGGAGGAGTAAAAGTGTTTCTCCAGTGATACATATTTACCTTTCTTGTCTTGTTGCAAGGAATATGTACCAGATTTATTGGCAACAGTTGAACCAATCGAGAAAATTGCCTTAGCAAGTGCAACTATTACACCAAGTGACATCCAAACACCTGGACATTGACTTAATACTTTGATGAACAAACCTCAACCCAGGAAGGTTAGAAAAGACATCATGAAAATAGGCCAATCTTAGCCGTAAACATCAAATAAATGTAGAAAGACATTGTGTCATCACTTTTCCTGAATTAATCATAAATAAAGATTATTATAAACAGTGAGATAGTTCACTAGTTTCAGACACGTAGATCACTCCTGCTCTAGTGTATCTCCTTTTTTCAAGCTTCCGCCGAAGGTTCTGCCCGTAATGTGCATGTAAGATACTGACCTAACCTACGGTACGTTCTCGCCCTCTGTATTCCATCTCGTTCTGTAATCTTCCTCTGCATTCCGCGCACTGACCTACCACACACGATTCTGGTAAGCAAAGTGTGCGCCAAACTTAACACACATACTTTTCCGTGAACTGTGTTCTTTATGTGGCATTTGATTTCAGAAGTCAATTGACAACCTTTGCTCTTCCGGCATAATGTGTACACAATGAGTGCATATTTCACTTTAAAATCTTCAATCATCAACGTAACAACTTTGATTTCGTAGAAGATATAAGATTTTTAATTTGTGTGTTTACTGTTCAATAAGAAAATATCTTCAAGTGTTGATGGTTGATTTTAATGAGATAGAAAATGTTTTATTTGACAAGGCTTGCAAAAAGATTGCTTGTATGATGAGTTCTGTATATGTGGCGTGGGTGTACCATAAACTTTGAGGGGTGATGACGGGTATTTTCAAGGTTGACCAATGCATTTTGTCAAAATGTGTAACAGGGTCAGAGGGATAGAAAAAAGCAGCTTTACATATAATCCTGCTATATCGTTTTGAATAGACAGGTGGTTTGACAACAGTCACATTACAATTATAAACTTTGTTTCAGATTAAATCGATGAAGAACTTTTTTTCTTCTTTTGGTTTATCTTTCATATAAAGTACACCACCACAAACAGCACCAAAACAAACACAATGAACAACTTTCAGTTCAAAATGGCTTCGTTTTTTCGTTCGAGTGCGTTTCTATCTCCAAAGAAACACCACTCACCGAAGAGCTTTCAAACTTGAGCATTGAGAATGCGCCCAGGCACCGAAAAGTCAAGTGTACTTTGCTGGGGGACAAACGTAAACATGCTTAAAGTTGTGTTTTCATACTGGAAAGTAGCATGTGTGGAAAACAGTATGGTACCTTTGCACAAACAGACCTACATATATCGACACAAACAGACGAAAGCGTCATGTGTCATGTAAAGTCGAACGCACACAAATGCATTACAGCTGGAGGCAACTCATGTAAACGGATTTGAGCGAAAGAAAGTGCACAAAAAGTGCTTTCACATACCGGCATCGTGCTTTCCCACGGGTATGGGAAAGCCAACGACATTAAGAACGAATGCTGTGTTTACTGGGGCACTAGGATGATCGCTCGTACCTTGTTCATGGTTTCAAGCTTTGATGCCCTTATCAGAGGCTTTAGAAAATGATCTGAATTATGAGGCAAACATTTGGTAAAAAAAAATCCTGTTGACTCTTTTCAAAATAAAGGCACACTGTTTTTGAAAACTAGTTGAATGGTTTAGAGTGCCTTAGTTTGGCTTGGGGAAAAATCTAGATAATTTTATCTTTTTATCAATTTATAGCTATTAATTATATTTTGCATTTTTTTCCTAGAACGTTGTTCATTATATTGTACAAAACTATATCAGTACACCATCACCGTGCGTCTTTGTGGTGACGTTAAGAAAATTGTGATTGATTTCCACATTCTCGTCGATGTCCATCTTATAGATGACCTTCTCAAAATAGATTAGGTAGTCGTTCTTGTCAGCTGTGTTACCTGTGTTGATGAATTTAGTAACTGATAGGAAAGCAAATTACACACGATGTACTTATGTCAGAATGTTGTTTCAAGCTATGCACTCAAATTTTACGTTAATAATATAAGCACGGTTGAATTAACACAGGAAATCGCTAAAATATTACATCATCCCTGGAAGCGCAAACGAAACGCAAGACGGAGGAACAATTTAATTTTGCTTCTAATGACGTGTTCCATCCGGCATCCAAACATTCCATCCGGCATCAAAACAGGTATCCAATACGCAAGATATGTTATTCACTCAACCAGGTTCCGGACCGGACGATTTTGAGCATTTTTGACCACTAATAGAAAACCTGCAAAGCATGAGAAAGTGCAACAGAAAGAATTACGCAAAGCAAAAATAAAAAATAAAAACCAACCAAACACATTGTTCGCTTGTTACCAAAACCCTCATCGATAACCACACCCACTCAACCGGTTCATTTTGGTGTCGGTGGGAATGTATTCCTTTTGTTTGCACGATGCTAGATGTTCTGTTGGAGCGATTCGAAGAGGCAGAAAACCAACAGGATTTGTGCTTGTCTGTATGTGTGTGCGTTGGCACAACTCCACAATCCAAACATCAAACCACCAGAGTACGATTGTTCGCACGTTATAGCTGAGCTTGTGATTTGGTGCAATTGCAATCGCCGTACGAAATCGCCACGGTACCATTGGTATAGTGGGATGGATCTGATTTTCCAGCTACCCTCTACGTGGACACTTAATGCTGAGAAGTTCAGTCAGCAGCACAATATGAAACAATTTAAAATCCATTTTTCACTATCATTGTTTCTGTCTTCGATTCGTACGTTTGTTCGTACGATGGCCATGCACGCTATACCATGCATCGAGACGTTAAAAATATTCCCTCCAATGACGATTGTTTACGAAAAAACTACTAAAGTGCTCTTGTATACAATAGTACTTAAGTAGTTTTTGTATACATAGTGATTTTATATACTTTGTGTTATGACTGTTTGATTGAAGTTTACATTGCAAATTTTCTAAACTTGCTTTAGAAATGTTTATAACTTATAGCTATTTTGTAATAGATGCAGCATTAATGTCATGATTTTACTGATTTCCAGTAAAACAAATTTCTGAATGTATTTCAGTAATGAAAATTTTACAGAAAATTGGCAAAGTAAGTGTTAAATTTTTCGTTTCACTGGATATCATTTGAATTGATTACTAAAAATGCAGCAATTCATTTTGTGAAATAGACCTGCAAGTTACAACATCAAAACAAACAAAAACATCGTTGTCGACTCTTGAATCTTGACTTCATAAAATCTCGCCACTCATACTTGCAAGCTTGTTTCATCATCAGCGTCATGCTTGATGAGCCTGGTGCTCCTTCCCTTTTATCTGCCATTTCCTTTTATGCCCCTTCTCGTCATCCCTTCTCTCGGACAGCTTTCTATATTCCCACTCGGCTAACTCGATAATGGCAAAATGACCCAATCCGTAAAGCTCAGAATACGTTTAATTCATACTATTTTTTCGATTTTTACACTCCTTAATCCCTCTTACGTTCTTGTCCTAGTTCATCATGCTTATCCTTGCTTTAGTAATTAAGCTCATCGTTAAGGCGGAAATTTGTATTAATAATTATATAAATAAAAAACAATCTATGAAATATGCATAACCATCAGTTGCAAAGACTACTTTCCTGAAAATTTATAAAAAAATCTCAATTTGAATGTTTTTGCCGCTATTTATTTGTCATCAATTACTGAACAATCAGTCATATCAGAATGGCTTAACTATGATTTCAGTAAATAGGCTGGCATTTTTGTCAGCGTTCAAATTTACTGAATTGTGCAGTAAAAATACTTAGTTACTGAATGCTTAACTGAAAACATTACTAAAATGTCAGCTCTGAAAATTTCAGTAAAAAATCGAATGAACTGTAATAAAAAAATAGTAATGTGTGGAGTAGTTTTTGGAAACAGCTTTCAACAATCATGAATAACTTAAATCCAAAATTAAAGAAAAAATCATATAAATATGGAAAATCATACAGTGAAACTAAAACTAAAACGAAACTCAAAAGGCTTTTTCAAAATGGTCTGCTTTTGCTTTGTTTTAACGTATCTTAGCAACATCATTTGCGTTGAATGACAATCGAATGATTCAGAAGTGTAAAATATTTACCGAAAAAGAGGGAAACTTTATGGGATTTATATGGTGGTAACCATTTATTAAAAATAAACACACCTATCGTAAATGATCAATGGACGTATTGACAATGAATAAATGGTGTTTCGTCGCGAATAGTTTTCGGATAAAGTTTCCTTTTCTTTCTGGGATTTTTGGGGGTCAGGGGTAAGGATTTTTTTTATGTTCCGATTATATCTGAAAAAATTATTATAAGGGACGAGAAAAATAAGTAAAGTGAAGTTATGGGAAATAGTGCACCCCTTTATATATCTTAATAAAGATTCAGACCCGTTGTTACATGTAACTGTGCCGACAAACCGCGTGCCTATTTTATGGCACACGCAAACCAAAACAAACAGATAATGACAGGAGATAGGTGTAAACATCTCGGCTGTCAAAGTCGATGTTCGAAATTCGGATATCGGGAAAAGGGCAACGTTCGCTGGGTAACGCGATGGCGCAACGACCATCGCGGGAAGAAAGGGCTTAAATGGACCGTGCGCACGATAATCGGCCTCTTTCAAAACTAGTGAACGACAAAGACAGCGTTTTTAAAACTACAGTTACTAATTACATTCGGTCGAGCCGGTGTTTAATAAAGCACATTGTCGTTATTTTTTTTTCATATTCGCTATCGTCAAGGAGCCGACGAAGTTGCTTTCGCAACACCCGTTTTCGAAAAAATCGGAAATTGTCGAAAAATCTTCGCAATGTATTCTTACAAAATTAAATATCAATATGTCAACATATCTAAATAAAGCTTAAGAACTCTTTTCCAAAGCGGCTGCTGAAAATCCATTCCTTAAATCCACATTTCTCAAAAGGATAAAAAAGACATTAGGGTAATAAATATGATAAAATAAACCTCATCATTAATAAAATATGAATATTATTTATCCGTTGGGTGTAGTCATGAGCGACTAAACCACATGCTCCAACATGAGTCATATAGACTCATACAGACCGTCCCCTCGTAACAAGGACTAATTAACCAGCTGTGTGTTACTGAATAAATCACAATAATATTAATGAGCATGGTTACAATAACATTAATGAGCGCTTGACCTCGTTAGTCATTACACCAATAAGAAAATGAATAGAAATAAGAAAAAGAAGATTTAAATAATTCTTACATTAAATGAATTTATATTAAATCTATGTTTTATCGTTTTTAATCATCTTAGCATATTTTTTATTTTTTAAATATTCCAGGTGCTGGTGGATAATATTTGCATGAAAATTAATAAATCTATTGTAAAAACTGTAACGATTTTTGCATCTTCCTTATTTTTATATATACAAAAAACGGTATGAATTAAAAAAAAGATATTTAGAAATGTTCAAGGTGACATTATTGTAACATCATTATCACATAAAAGGAAATCATTAATCTGCCAAACATTACCATTTCTTTTAACAAGCTGAAAAACTTTCCTAAAATAAATGCTTTTTAAGATTCTATACCCGACAGGAGTTAGGGTTTCACGAAGATGCCATCACAACGAGAGTGAAATGAAATAAATCGTTCAGTGTGTGTTATACTTTCTTCGGTATCAATTTTCTTCCAGTTGATTGAACGGCCCAATACCAAAATCGAGGGCACTGAGAACAATTTAAATAGTTGTACTAATGCGATCGAACGGAATAGATTGAAATTTATTATTTTGTCAAATATGACTTCGTTTGAATGGCAGGCGTACGATAGTGGATCGAAGGTAGTGCTACATGGTGGTAGCACCATGGTGAAACTAAAGATATTGATTAAATCACTTTTTTCGTCAAAGGCATGCGAGGTGTTTGAATCGTCGTTTCGCTGATGCCTGCGCTGTAGAAGGGTAGCTTTTGAATAAATAGCTCACTAAAGTGCAGTCTAAATAATTTATTGTCAATTATTATTGCCTTGCAAAAATCTCAACTTTAATCAAATAGATACTAAACAGAAAATAGTGGCGATTGCTTTTACAAACTACTAAGTATCATTCAACGACGTTATGAAAACTAGACCCTCGTTATTCGTGCAGCATATTGCATCAGGTACGTAACATTGAAGAACATTGTATTGCTAGCTGTTTGCATTGAACACAGGGTTATTGCATTTCCTTTCACTAAGTTCCTCCACCGTATCCAGCAGTGATTTTCTTTAGTATGTTGGCAGTTCGCGATCAGACCATTCGGTGGAAGCAGTACACTGCCACTCTATGTACGGATAAAGTACCAGGCGCCTCCATGACACTATAAATCAATGACAATCCATTGACAACAGTATTTGTCGCCGTTGAATCGTTCGTTTAACACAAAATGTGAGAAAAAGGAACAATCTACCATGTTCTGCTGATTTTCAATCAATCCGCTCATACCACCATCGATTGCCTTTATTTCCATCGCACACTCGGAAGGATAGCTGAGCAAATGGTAATAAAAAGTGTGATCTGGCAGTATAAGAATCTCTAATGACGGTGGTCGCTTCACGTAAAATTAAATAAAATAAAGCCCAACTACAGTGTGCATCACGTCTCATAGCTACCCAAAACAAAGACATTTTAGTTACACGACACCAAATCGTCTTCGGCAATCTCGTTCATTGCTGGATGCTGCTGCTAATGAATGTCGGGCGGGACACTTTCTCACACTTTTTATGCACATTTTCTTGCCGACATCCGCTATCACTCTCTTTCTCTACAATTCTTTCTCTCTTTATCTCTGCGTATCTCTCTCTTTCTATATAGTACAGTCGTCAACTCGTAAGACTTATGCCCGTACGACTTATGCCCGTCATGGATTCAATCTCCAAAATAGACCGTGCCGCCATACGTAGGACTGACTATCCTGCTATGGGGGGGGAACCAATTAGTCACTGAAAGCCAAGCCCACAAGTGGGTACAGGCAGGCCTTGACCGACAACGGTTGTTGAGCCATAGAAGAAGAATCTCTCTCTTTCTTCTCTTTCTCTCTCTCTCTCTCTCTCTCTCTCTCTCTCTCTCTCTCTCTCCTTCTCTATTTACCTGTTAGCCCCATTATAGAATATTGTTCCCTGGGTAGGCACCGTCCAGATAGGCGACCGATGCAGAAACAAAACACGCCGAGTGAGAGACAAATTGATTTTGAGATGGAATAATATTTTGTTTCATGACCGTCAAAACGGGCCTCCATGACTGTATCTGTAAGTTGTAGTCAGGTCTAGAAGTAAGATATTGGAAACTTTTCAGAAGGACAAAAGGTTTAGTGATACCACGCTTGCATTAATGAAGCTACCACATGTTTCTTTCTTTGACCTTTAAAAGTGGCTGGAAAGATCAGTAAGCGGGTAAGCTTTTATGTTTTATCTATAAATATATTTACATCCTTTTGGTGGAACGATAAACATTCAGATAAATGGAGGACTAAATGTGTGGGTCTTATGAATGAATGCTTGGAGAATTAGAAGAATCTTTTTACTAATGTTGATAGTTTTTTTAAAGCTAGCCGAAGTTTTCCATGTCCTTTGTTAATTGGTTCTTTTAAAGGCACTGCTGTCTTTCTAAATTAATTGAGCTCCACTATTTTATTTAATTAAGCTCCACTATCATTCCTTCTTGGTAAATCGTTCCTATCTTTATACTTACATTTATAACCATAAATTCATCTTAATTATAAACTAAGCCGTTGGCACCACGTTCAAGTCCCCCAATTGTTCACAAGTATTTCAGTTTGCAGAAGGTTCGGTCACCGTTCAAAAGCTGCCAGCTTAAAAACAACAATCCAATCGAACACAACGTTCTCACTTACGACAGTTAGGATTAAGACATGATTCTTTATTTTTCTGATCTCAAAACAACACACTGCCACAGGTATAGATACATTTCTATTTTTATTCGCGTAGCTACCCAAAACAAAAGCTGGAATGTTGTGTTTGAAGGCAACAAATCGTCCCGAAAAGAACTAATGAAAGGAAAGTATAATATTCTTAAGCTCCCTTTCTCTATCGTGGCTCTCATTGCGTTATAGCTCCGGGAGTTTCCATATCGGCAATGGGATGGTTGTTCAACCAGCGATGATATTTTTGGGCAATAAACAAACACTAAGTGGAATTAATTGAATAAAAAATTGCATCAATTAGTTGCAGTGGTGCACACTTTCTGTTTTACGTCCTCGTTGAAACTTGGAAACCATTTCGTGTGCCATTTTCCTACAATTTACCGAAATTTCTCTTTTTCTTGGTTTCATTTTCGTTGAACCAGGCAGCCCCAAAGTGGTCCTCAATTTTTGTTATTATTGTGTTTTTCGTCTCAATATTAGGTTATTAGCTCCCAAAAGAAAAAAAGGACGAAGGTAGAGTTTATAAATGCAGCCCTAGGGCCTTGGAAGTTACAAGAACCCTTTGGAATTCAATGGAATGGGAGTAACAAGAACCACGGAAAGGATTTCAGGCAGCAGGGAAATATTATTTTTTATTTCATACACAACCGACGGACCATCGTGTCTTATTGGCAACCTTATAATTAAATTAAGATATGTATAACAATGATCATTTATAGCATATAAATAGACCTCTAGTAATAAGCAAACATTAAATGTGACGTAGACGCAATTTCTCCTTGAACGTAGATGTAGACATACTAAAATCGAACAAATCTAACACTTCATTGAACTCGAGGGACATACGTATAATAGGGTGTCCCTAGCTATGGTTGTTGCGGGTACGCGATACACGAAGATGGAAATTGGATCTAAGAATCCGACAGGGAGCGAACAAATTGATGCTGGCAAGTAATGCCGGGGAATTGATCTCTCCGTTAAGGAGCCGAAATATGAAAAGGCATTGGGCGTTTTTACGTCGAGAGCAGAGTGGTTCAAGTCCGAGAAGCAGACACCGCTGATGGTGGGAGGGCCGAGCGTGGTGGAATTGCAATGGAAGGAGTCAAACTGCGTACCTGGTGAGTCTCCGTTGAATGGCTTCGAGGCGATTGATGTCACCAACGCCAAGCAGGCACCAAATCGGACAGCAGTACTCCAGGCACGACCTTACGATGGCACAGAAGATCGACTTGACGCACATGGGATCGATAAACTCGCTACAGGTCCGCGTAATTAGACCCAGTAGCTGATTTCCCTTTGCAACAACGCTATCAATGTGAGGGCGAAATGACATCTTCCGATCGAGTAGCACCCCCAGATCACGGATACATGTCGTGCGAGCCAAAGCCGTGTTGAGCATAGTGTATGTAAACGTGATAGGGTGACGGGCTCTGCTGAATGATCTTTTCTTGTCACAAACATCAACCCCGCGGTCGGCAACAACGATTGCATCCACCGTTAGCACTCTCGTTCGCCGTAATGAGATCAGGCTCGGTTGAGAAGAAAAACAACCGTTCGCAAAATTGCTAGTCATGTGTGGGTGTACAAGACGACCTGTCTAATTGATGATGGTGATTTATCTACTGTCAGTAATTTCAATTTGACTGTTAGGGTTTCTCTCTTTTTGAAGATATTGTTCATGCTTTGATGCAGTGAAGTGCATCTTTTTAGACAGGCGAGAACTTATTATCGATGCTTGTAACTGTCGGGTTGAGGATGCTTTTTTTTTGTTTGACGGGGGCATTGGTGCCATTAGTAGATTTAAAACCGTGTTACGCAAAATATGGGATGCGCATTTTGTTCCATTTAAAAACTAATGTTTTTATCCATAATTTTCAACTTTCGCTGCATTCATATTTGCACCACTTTTATAATTAAAAAAAATATTTTTTTAAAATATTATTTCAGTAACTTCCATGCAATATATTTCGTGGCAATGATTCATTTGAAGATCCTTAAAGGTTTAAACAAGAATGTCATTTATTACGAAAGATTTTAATTCGTATAAATATAAAAATATGCAATCGTCGAACGGAAAATTAATTCAAATACAATAAATTGAATATAAAGTGCATAAAACATAAAACATAATAAAGCCCCATTCGGGTGGTGCGATCTTACTAAGCAACAAGTAGCAAAACAGCTACCTCGGGTTGAACCAATAAAACGAAGGATTACTAATTAAAGCACCCGCATAATCTGGTTTTAATTTTGTTCGGGACAGAGGGATTCCTGGGTCCAATGAGAAAAGTAGAGGCAAACATGTAGCTGGGCAGATGGTAAACAGGATCCAGTGGATCATCGCCGAGGAAACGAAACTGCAAGTGAGACGAAACCGGCAAAAGACGCACTTCGGCATTGCGTGTCTGTGTTTACTGCCCAGGGAATATACATTTAATGGACGGCAATATCAACAATACTGGCTCATGACTGTGCCCTCGTTCTTTCTCATCTCCTGCATCCACTCTTATTAGACCATTGATAGCGGGTCGGTTGGTAGGCTGCTTCCGAAATGCCATTAACTTACCCACTTCGTAGAACTTTGGCTTAAGCGACTCGGTAATTTGCAGCTCATGGAAGGTATCGCCAAGAGTAGCAGGGGTGATTGGGTTTTGGAATACGACCCTTGGTCAGAATTTTGCCAGAAAGGTTGGCAAGGATCATTTGAATACTGATTTACTAGAGCGGTCGTTGGTGTTGCACGAAGTCGATAAGCGGTGTGGGATTTTTTTTCGGTTTGGATGTGTGATGTTTATATTTTTCTTTTCTGTATTGACTTGAAAGCTAACCATTTTTTTTTGCAGTTTTTTGTGCATGGCTGAACACTGCTTATAGATAGATTTCTAGGGCGCTGTCTACAGAGCACAACATGTTTGACATAATAATAATCCAATCAATGTATGTGGTCTAATCAAACCTGAGCAGGGACGGGATACTAGGTTCTTCTGCAGGTGTGCCTGTCTTACACAAACGATCTTTGCACGTTATTCATTTAACGCCGAGCCCACCGACATTTTATTAAATAAAATAATCAGTACCCCTAATATGTCTGATGTATTTTTCATAAAAAAAACCACACCCTTGGGCTTTTATACATAACATTATATTGCAAAATAAATCTAGATAGTTTTAAAATTCGGTTCTTTGCACAATATGGCTATTCCGTACACCATCTACGTTAAACATTGTCTTAAATTAAAATAGAGCAAATTGCCTGCAGTGCAAAGATATGGCAATAATGAACACATTGTATAATTAACAATTTGACCCATTCCGCTCTTCTACGAAGGATTTACCTTGTCAAAAATTGCTTTAGAACAAAATATTCACCTGATTTTACTTTGCCTTGAATATTGTAATGCATTAAATATTGCAAAAACTACCAAGAATCTCAATTATGGACCTACCATAATACAGTGACTTACTTTCACGGCCGGACTGTGGGCATTAAGTGATTGACGACGGTGAAAAGTTTCAACCGTCATTGTCAGATGCCTCGAGATTTTAAAGAGACATGTTCTGAGAATTGTTTCAATTTTACGTACAATATAAATTTAATGTACAATATAATTGTAGTACGTTTAGCACATTTAAGATTTTAACGGATTTTATTGCCCTATAAATGGTACAGAGAATATTAAGTCACACAAGGCTCAAATAGCTGTTCACTGTTTGATCGAACAGCTCAAAATTTACGATGAATCTGTACCTTAGAAGTGAAAGTTTGGAGTGCTTGTTCGTTACACCGGTGAAAATTCAGTCCTTTTTGCGATACTAAACATATCCTCTGGGAGCGTTCGTGCGCAGAATTATGGCATTGATTTCAAGGCTTGAAATGATTCTAATGCTACAACGAATTGTATAGTTGTTATATTGCATTTTTGAATTCCTTTTTAACCGTCACTTGAAATAATTCTCCTCGCACACACCCACAAAGATGTACATTTGATTAGCTGCAGTACGCCTTGAACAGTCGACATCTGGTAGGAATTTATTGATACGTGGTTTGTTGAAGAGCGATATTGAGCGTATGAATGGAGAACGGAATTTATGGATTCTTTACATTCGAAGAAGCATGAAATGGTTACTCAGTTAGTAATCAGGCTAGAAAGGATAGGTAGGGATAGGCTGATTGTATCGGGCAGGTATGAGAAGCAATCGTTCGAACAAGAGGTAACCGCTTCCTGGTTCGAAGATTTATGGAAGAAAACGGCAAGAGCGCTTGCATTATGTGAAATGGTGAAAGAAAAAGCGAGTTAAGATTTCGGGTTCGGAATCAAACAACTAGTCGTGGCTACTGTTGGAAATAGAGTGTTTATTGAAACTTTATGTTGGGTGTAGGAAGGGAATTGGATGGGAATTTGTTGATCAGCACTTCGTCAGAACTGGGTCAACCGATCGACGCGGTCCGCTATTTGCTGCCGGTGCCGTTGACGGTGCAATTTCGGTGGCGGTTGACAACACGTATAAAAGTGCTGTGTTAACAATTACGTTTGTTAACTAGCGCAACATCATACTTTCAAATGTATACACGCAAACATACATATACGTCGACTGATTCGGACGCAGACACGCATACATTGTTTCTTGCATTCCGCTTGCCGAGGGAAGCATTTGTCATTCACCGGACCTACATAGAACCCCGCTTGGTAGAATCCTCAATCACTCTCTTGTGGGTGTGAAAATCGGACAGACGCCTTTTATCGCATTGATGGGGCTCAGAGGCAGTAATCCACGGTGGTATAATTGAATTATGTTTGCTATCGCTGTTGGTGCCGAAAATTGCACTCTCTGAAGCGCATGAGAAGTGGATGGAAGGGAGCACTGCTAGCTGCTCATGCCAAATCATAAATCAAAACAATCATTTCCAGCTCATTCGTTATCTCGCGCAGGACCGTATTGGAGATTCGATGTAGATGTCTGGGTTAGCAAATCATTGCAGAGAGTGATAGTATAATGTCAGTTGACCGGTTGTCCATGACCAATGGCAGCCCCAGCATACCCTAGCTTCTCCCAGCTGGCGGATGAATTATGTGGCTACTGGACCTTCTGTGATCCATAACATGAGTGAGCATAATCTTCAAGAGGCATTAAGCAGGACTTGGTAATAAAGCCATGCTGATTGAATACAGGCAGTGCTGCAAAATGTCACTGTCAATGTCATAAAAAAATCTGACTGAAACAAAATCCATATCAGCGTCACGTACTCAATTGTGATAATCAGAGCTGATACTCAGAACGGTTGGTGTGATCAATACATGCTCATGACATGTTTGCGACCATCGCTTGGTCAGTCACTATGTCACGACTTTTTTTTTGGAAATATGTGTGTAACGGTAATCGGCACAGAAATTCAAAAAAATACATCAATTTCTTCTCACTGACAACTTTTCACTTTCAAAATCAAAACCGTCGTATCTGCGAATCGTCGTAACTCGAGAGGGTCATAACTCGGGGGACGCCTGTATTCTTCAATAAATTGCATACTCCTCTGCAATTTTGATTTGCAATAAATAATTCGTTACCGGCTTCTGGGAAAAAGCTGAATACCACACTGCACGTCCTATGGAGCATACTTTTACATTACACGATTTCACAAATTTACGTACGTTGACACACAATATTCAACTTATAAAATCGATCGATACATCGGTGCAAACGTTGAAGTGACCGAATATCTGCGTATATCCTGTTGCATACGTTGATTACTGAAAAAAATTTTTTTAATGAAGCTGCGCGATCTACATAACATACATTACGAATCATTCGCGCAGCTTCATTTCAATGCGCACTTTAACACTTGCACACTTCACAAAATCATAACACCAAGCGTCCATAACACCAAAAACGAGAGCACACAGAGGAGCTTTCGATTGAGCAGTGCAAGCGAGACATCGATACCAACACGCCGCTGCGAGCAGATCAAAATGAGCGCACCGGCCGAAAGTGAACGCACACATTTTCACATTTGTAACTGTGTTAG
Source organism: Anopheles coluzzii (assembly GCF_943734685.1). Classification (NCBI taxonomy): domain Eukaryota; kingdom Metazoa; phylum Arthropoda; class Insecta; order Diptera; family Culicidae; genus Anopheles; species Anopheles coluzzii. Next base: position 39,911,631 of record NC_064671.1, on the reverse strand, counting down.
TGCCAAAACTGTGTAGAAACCAAAACGCGCTCTCGCATCCTTGTGTTTCACACCGTTTCTCAAAGTCTCTACGTACTCCTCATCTATAAATCACGCTCTCTTTGTTTATAGGGTCTCGCATCCTTGTGTTTTACACCGTTTCCCCTTGCCTCTACGTACCCCTCGCCTGTAAATCGAACTTTTTGATGGATATTTGTGTCCGAAACTCCAGGTGTCGTAGCACTTGCAACATTAATGGACAGCAATGCATATCTCATTTGTGATTGACCATTGTATTAAAAAGCTCTGGGAATTAATTAGCTACTTTTCGGACGTTTAAGAATGAAAAATTTAACGCTACAGAACAGGGTGTAACCAAAACAAATTACAGCGCTCCAGAATCGCCGAACATATCAATACCTACTTAAAAATAATTCTATATCTCGCTGCAGCAGTCTATTACAAGTCTGAACATTATATGCTTTACTCACAAAACTCGCTGAAATTTTCGCGATAATCTTCTAAAACCCAGTAATGCCATGGCAACAACACAAATGCGCCACTGTTGCCTATTTCATCCAGTGCTGAATAATTACTAATTTAACCAGTTTTCTGCTGATATGGTTCGTGTACTGAAGTCGTCTGTGTAAAACTGTGCGTACCTTACAGAACAAAATGCTGCATACACGTATGCAAAAAAACCCACGTACTGTTCAGCAGAGTTCAATCAGTGCTGGTGGTTATTTGCGCAGCGCTAGAGCTTTCTAGGCCGGTTTATCTGCGCAGTACTCTAGAACACTGAAACCATTGCGTACGGCACTCTCTGCTACTGATGAGCTAATGTTTATAATGGCTCTTGTGCCCTTGGTTACTCAAAATTACACATTCCGTTTGGTATTCAGTGGGCCACATCTCACATTACCTTATGCTTCCCCTTTTTGTCGCTAGCTTTCAATTAATGCACTGATAAAAAACTTCAATTCAGTTTACTAACAAAGAAACCGGTAAGCTTATGGTGCTTTGGAACTTTCCTAGGCCGCAATATTACCCAATGCTTTGATTGCAGGATTACCAATATCAACGGCAGATGTTTCGATCTCTTTATCAATATCAAACCCATCGACCGACGAATTCAAGCCTCCTGCTAATCTTTTCATGCCACTCGTACGCGTACTGTTAGTAGCATGGTTTATTTTAAAAGGGGTTCATCCATGCGTTTCTATAATGCCAGCTTCTCAGCTGTTTTTCATAAAACCTGTCTCTTGTGATTGTTTTTTGTGGTTTTTTCGTCTGTGTCATATACACGTTCCGCACACTGTGTGTAAGAAGCTAATGAACCCTTATCTTACAGCCAAAATGCGACAAGGATATGAAAATTTTCACACGACAAGGTACAAAATGGTGCATACCTTTTTTCTCTGTGTACCGCTGCGTGTGTATTTTAGGTTTTAATACATTCGACCAAATCGGTACGATAAGCATTTAAATAATGGTATTGACAAGATAAGCTGGTCTCGTAGTACAGTCGTCAACTCGTACGACTTAACAACATGCCCGTCATGGATTCAAGCCCCAAATAGACCGTGCCGCCATACGTAGGATTGACTATCCTGCTATAGGGGGAAATCAATTAGTCACTGAAAGCCAAACCCACAAGGGGTAAAGGCAGGCCTTGACCGACAACGGTTGTTGAGCCAAAGAAGAAGAAGAAAAATTGACAAGATAAGAACATAATTTTATGTGACACTTTGTTCCGGGAACGTAGCTTTTCAGATAAATTATTCCTTAGTAAAACATAGTCTATTTTGGTAGAAGCCGACACACATCTGAAGCCATACGATTTTACTGTTGTCAACCGGTTCGCTATTTTTATGCCGAAACCAGTTGCAAAAAATCTTTAACTTCAATGGCTTCTTAAGTGTTTTCGTGTTGTTGTTTATTTGCCCATCATAAATTTAATTGAAATTCAAGTGACATCTTTTTCGAATTGTGTTTAAAGGTCAAATCAGAAGTTGCATTTACCTCTACAGCAAGTGCTCGTCAGTGGTAGGTTGTTTCCCAATAATTTTTCACCTCATCTAAATGTTAATGATATGACAGCTTTTGTGTGTTTGTGTGTGCTCCAACGTGCCATCGTTCGTAGCAACTGACACGCCTGACAGCGGTTGCATTACAGGCTTATGCAAAATGTTTGCCAAACCAATAAAACGACGGGCGTGTATTAAAAACAGCCCCGTCAGGAAATCAGAAAAAGTGAAAAATAAAACGAAACAACATAAATAAATTAGAGCAATTTCAGGTAATGTATTGAATAATGTTTCGAAATGCGTGTTTTCACGAATGCCGTATTTCTGGCATGCGTTCCACATCCCTAATAATGTCTTGGTGAGAGAATTCCAAATGCAAAATCCACCCAATCCTCCTTCTCTAACTCATTCACTCACTTGCAGAATCAAATCTAACACAAACTTGCAGACGTTGTTGTGTTTTGAACGCGAAGGCTTTTTGTTGACCCCCATTTGCCCCACACTACCTGTTTGTGCCAAATAAGAAAACCACAAAATAGAAAACGAATCCCTCTTTAACACCTACCGCAGCATCGACGACTCGTCACGGTGTATTGGTTTTGGTTTTGTTCTTTCAATCAAAACCTACTTTGAAGCTAACAATTGTATGTTTTTGTACGAATTGCGGCCAAACTAGGTAGATGTGGAATGATAATCAAAACTGTCACAAAACCTCCAATTTATCTAGCGAAAAAAGGAAAGAGAATTCTAACACAGCGACTAGTACATAAGTACTAAAATAAGCATTCCCGAAAGGGTAGCTTCAGAATTTGGCGCCTTATTTATGGGATACAGGAAACAAATGATCAATGGAACAATTGTACTAAATTGTTTAGTGTTAAATACATGCTATTTGTAGTAACGAATTATGTTTCAAAATCAAATTTGAAAATATTTTCGGCAACTTAGTCACCGATTTTATCCTATTCGGTTAAAATCGTGGGCGTCGGTTAAAAAAAAGGCTCGAAGAACGGTTGAAATAACACGGTGTGACCTGTTTCGTTTAGCTGGAGGTATGAACCCGCGACGAGAGTGCGCGCTCGTGAAAATCAGCTTCCTTTGTACAGTCGGTGTTCTCAACAGGATTGTCCTAAATTTCATCCCAGGTTACGGGATACGGTCTGAGTCAGGAGTTTTTTTCCGTTTTCGGTCGTTACCGGTGTTTGTGGGATATGTTTATTGTTTGTTTGGGTTATGACTACGGAACACGCCTAGCATCGTCACCCTGGACAAGACATTCTCCGGCGAGTGGTGCTTTCGAAACGTGCCCTTCCTGCCAACATGATATCCGGATTTTAGGTGCCCTTGCGAAAATAATGTTTTGTGTCCGGCTTCTGACTGAAAGACAATAAGCTCAACCGGATACACCACTGTGGTTGAGGGGGATATGACCGTTCCTCAAGGCGAGAACAGACATGACTGATTGCTTTTCAGATTTTTTTTTTGCTATTTGTAACAGTGTCTCTTTTAATGCCATTTTTTGTGCTGGTGTGCTGTAGGCTTAAATTCTTTCCGATAAGCCGATTATTTTTGTCTTTTATGTTAAACGGAAACAAAGCAAAGAACGACCAAAATAGGATTGTTTCTTTAGCGCAGGGCGGAAACCTAAACTGCGCTGAACTCAACAATTTCAAGGTGCTGTTCATGGCTTACCTTAGCTGTGCAGTACTGTGATTATATATGTTCAGAAGCAACTTCTCGTAGCAGTGACCTTCGCTATTGGACCTCGCATCTGGAAGCAATTTTATACCATTTTTCAAAAATAATGTATCCCACTTAGATGAGGTTTCATTGCATACTCTCTTCAAAATCCATTCAATAAATAAATAAATTTAAAAAAAATACTCAGGGAAATGGGTAAACTCACACACATATTTACACACGTACACAAACATGTCATCAAGTCAGCAAGGTGCCACAAGAGATTGAGTGGGAATGGTATTTTCTTGGTTGTGTGAGACCAGCATACGACAAGTTTCAAAACGCCCCGAAGCTGATCGGAAAAGCACGTGATCTTCGTTAGATGACTAATGGATAGGGATCTGGTGCTGGAAGGATTTTTGATTTAAAAAAATCTGCTACTCTTCCATAGACGTGGGACGTCGTGATGATGGTGGGGGTAGTGTTTGAATTTGTATAATTTGTCCTACAAGACCAAAAACTGAACTTTGGAAGACAGCAAAAATCTTAGGCTAATCTGTTCGAAAAACACCACAGGATGTGCCGGTAGGGGGCGTGCTTTTCATAAATCATCGGCCCTCGATTCTGGGGAGCGTATTGCAAATTTCGAGGTGCTATTCGCGACAAGCAGGTCACGCGTAACGACAACCACAGGTATTGAATTCTTTAGAACGAGGGTTACTGCTGGTGGATCCAGATTAAGAGTGATGTAAAAGAGTTTGCTATCAATATGAAACTTACAGAGTAAATGATGGAGGTACACAACGGCATAATGTTAACATTTTTGCATTTTCTAGCTCCTTTACTTTTGGGCTGGTCTGGTAGTACAGTCGTCAACTCGTACGACTTAACAACATGCCCGTCATGGCTTCAAACCCCAAATGGACCGTGCCCCCATACGTAGGACTGACTATCCTGCTATGGAGGGAAATCAATAAGTCACAGAAAGCCAAGCCCACAAGTGGGTACAGGCAGGTCTTGAAAGACAACGGCTGTTGTGCCAAAGAAGAAGAAGAAAAAGTCCCTTTACACTAAAGAACTGTTAAAAATAGGTTAAGACTTAGAATGTAATTTCGTTTGACAGGGTCAATAAGTTTTAATAATCTGATATAATAAAAGAATGAACGAAAGAAACATTTCCGGCCACAACAAATAGTTTTTTGCTTGACATAAAATTTGTATTTTAAAGCCTCCATGGAATGCGGTCCCGCCATCTACAGGCTTTCCAAAAAAATATATCCAATCGAGTTAAAGTTACGAACTTTCGCTCGATTTTGCATAACATGCACAAGCAGGTAACCTGTAATTGAATTCGCAGCACCTTACACACTTCATTGAGTTTCTTGATTTTGGGATGTGAATTTTAGAAATGCTGTGCGATAACGTTATTTTAACTTTTGCGCCGGGTTTCAAATATCATTTCATTTTTCACGCGTAAAAAAAATCGGTAGTCACTGCTTTCTAGCACAACAATTTTTGTAACTTCTATGAGGCCATGGCTAGCAAACGTCAAGTTGAGCATTTCGAATATTTAGGGAGAATAACATTGTATAAAGTAAAAGAGCAGATGAATACTGTGCAGCTTAACATTGTTTTTTTTGTGATTTGGTATAATTATGAAAAAGCTTTTTTCTTCTTGGGTGTGTTTTAAAGCCAGAGTCGTGCGAAGCCCATTTCTTTGTGATAACATCAACCTCGAAAGTATCACCATGCGTCTCGTTTCAAAAGTCAATTCAACCTCCACTTCTTTTAAATTGTTTCACGTGCAGGTGTTTAACATAAATAGAGATTAAAAGCAGAACAATTGCATAACTGTATTAAACTGAACTGACTGCAAACAAATTTGATGCCTCATTGGCAAGCTCAACATTTTTGTCGATACCAACCAATACCATACCGTGACCAAGAGCTGAACAATCTGAAGCAGTTAAAGATAAATTTGGTCAACATTTACCAAAAAGCTGGCTCTTTCTACGATTTGAGTTTCAGAGCATTTTTTTTATGTTTCCCTGGGGGCCAAGAACTTTTTGTTCGTATTTTTTTTATGGCCATCAGGTATGACAGTCATGGCCCCCTGGGAAGTATATTTGAATCAAGGATGTTATAAGAGATCAGGTAGTGGAATAGCCCTGCTGACAGCTAGCCATTGGAGAACACGTTTGTCACTTTCCCCAGAATTAAAACGAAATTATGAAATCTACGTTCACTTTTCATTGAAATTAAATTTTAAAATTCATTACCAAATGATTATCCTCATCCAAATTTACCGTTTGTTCATTTTATGTATCAAAAACACATTAGTTTATGTTTTACCAATTTTAAAGATGTATGGGATTTGACATAACAACTCTTGCTGGATCGAGAACTCGCACTTTAAGAGGCGGTTTGCCAAATTGATCTGTATTTCACCACTTGATCTCTTACAACTTCCGTGATTTGAATATAAACAAAATATGAAGCGATGAAAATAGCAAATTCAAATATAATGTTGGTTGGTTTCTTGTTGTGTTCATGTTTTATTTGTTTTGTTTTGATCATCAAAATCGGGAAAAACAACATTTTACTGGTGTTTATAGTTTTTACTTCAAACAATTCAATTTGAAATACCATTAATGTAAACAAAGTAGGTTGATATTTCTTCTTCTTCTTCTTTGGCACAACAACCGCTGTCGGTCAAGGCCTGCCTGTACCCACTAGTGAAGTGAGCTTGGCTTTCAGTGACTTATTGTTATCATAGCAGGATAGTCAGTCCTACGTATGGGGGCACGGTCTATTCGGGGCTTGAACCCATGACGGGCATGTTGTTAAGTCGTTCGAGTTGACGACTGTACCACCAGACCGGCCCCAAGGCCCAAGGTTGACCATGACGAGCCCAAGGCCCCAGGTTGACATTTAGAGGCTAATTTGTTTTTATCTATCTATCAATCTATTTTCATTCACTCTTACACATTTCTCACACGCACCATCCATTGACTTCACTATAAGGTACATCGTAAACAAATCGATAACGCAAAATTTCACTTTCATATCAAGCAGCTCTTATCATCAACATCTTATTGGAACACCTTGCGTAGTCACATAAACTAAGCACCAACGCCCACCTTGGGAAAAGCACATAATTGGACAAGCACACACTTTCCAGATCCACCGATCGAATTTTAAAAGAACATCTTAAAACAAAACAACAACAAAATTCAAACACAACTTAGGGTTCCGTACCCTTGTTTTCAGATGCAACTCACAAGGACAATAAACATTTCACCAATATTTAAAACTCCAAGACGATATCGGAACGTTCCGTGTTGTTTTAGAATGTCGTGTATTTTGTTTTATAGAATAGCTATCAACAGTAAAATCGATTGAATGATGAGAAAACGAACACAAATAAACACTGTTATTGAATGCACTCGCGACACGGGATGCAAAACTAGAAATCAACATTCAGTTGTTATTGCTTTTCGCTTATGTCGTCTACAGACAGTATGTACCATGAGTGCAATGTTGAATTAGAGGAATCGTTATTCAACCATTGCTGCTTTTCTTCTTTTCTGATTACCACGCGCTTATTCTATATTTTTCGACGTTTCTACGAATGAATAGCGTCGATTGTTATTGAAATAAATCAATCCTATTGAACAGCAATTTTATATTTCCCCGTGCGCACACATTCGCGACAAAAAAGCTGATCCAATATCCAGGTGATGAGCGTTGCTAAATGCTTTTGATGGCCGTTCAAATTGGTAACACACAAACAAAATACAACACAAAGCAAATAGTTTGTATTATGTGTGAGCGGCTCACGACAGACAAACCGTGGGAAATTGCAGTTGTTTTCCAGCTTTGCAACAATAAGCGGTCGATGGAATGCCTTTGCCTGTACATCCAATAGGGAAAATGGTCATGCGTGGTTGTATGTGTTGTTACGTTTGGGTCTGAATATTCACTCATACGGATATTATCATTAAATTGGAAAGTTTACTTCCCCATCTGCGTCATCAATTAATTCCTCGGGAGTTCAGAAAACAGTTGAATGGGTTCGCACCGTTTCCACAGAAAACTTCTTGAACAAAAAGATTCGAAACATTCTAAAATCCTAAAAAGTTAGCCGGTTGATTGTCATTGTCATTATTTATTGTCTGTCTGTCTCAAAGGTACTAGTTTGTCTTTTGCTTCAAGGTCCATACTACTTACGGCACATGGTAGGAATAATTTGAAAAGGATGTTTCGAATGCTGGATGGATCTAATGACACTTTAGTATCAGTGTTGAAAAGAGGAGAAAATGAGGTAAGAGGTTTTAAAAGTACATAAAGAACATCTCTGTTTGCAGGAAATATATTATGTACCGAATATTAATTTCGTCCGGATAATCATAGAGGTTTCATCAAGTTGTGCTGTAGCCGGAAATAAATCCGATTTTAGCGGAGACAGTATTGGAAATGAATTCCATTAGGACAAAGCGCTCAATGCATGTGGACTTGTATGGATTACACCGAGTCTGCGGCGTAAAGGGCACACAAAGCTATTGAAACAACTCAAAAGAAGGTGAGTAATGAATTTAAAATTTCAAAAACATTGGGAGGAGTTTTTAGATAATGTTAGAATTTAAACAAGTAAATGCATTTGAGTTGAAATTCAAAATGCAATGAAAATCATACATATCTTAAGCTCAAGCTTTGAGAAGAACTTAAGTTATGGGACGAACTGGATAAACGCAACTCTTAAATAGTTTTCCACGTTTTGCAATGTGCAAAAAAAAAATATATATGGGCTAAAACTTGCACCTTATGGTATACCATGTACAGATGTCTATATCATAAATCGTTCTGGTATGTCCAGGTTCTAGGGATGCCCCATCGGTTACCTAACTCGATCCGGTATGCATTTTCCTTGCGACTCCTGAAAATGCTTGCGATAAGGCTTGTCTCTTCTATGATTTACATTCCTGCTCACAGCATCACAGACGATGGATTTATTTTTAGAAGCTTTTTAGAAACTGAACACTCGCCCGAGACTCTCGATCGTTGCATAGTTACACCAAGCGAGCGCCTTCGTTCACCATAGCAAAACAGGTAAAAAACAAATAACCTACTAGGATGTATATGATCGTATGATTTGTCTTCTGATAAATATAATTGTCTCGTTTCGGAAATAAAACGCACTGGAACCGGACTTGCGTGGGGAAGGCGACAGCAAAAATACACTATGCGTGCCTGAACGTGCGTGCCTTTTCTACCAACAAGCGTCGGAAGAGCAAGAGAACACAAATCACCCATATGTCGAACTGCACTGAAGGGCGAAACAAAAGACAACATCACTTTGCCCGTAAGGTCCATTGCGTTCCATTTGATTGAATGCGAACAGAAAAGTCCATGACGACGGGAATGGTTCTTCCTACCTCCTTCTTTGGTGCGTGTGTGTATGTGTGCTGGTTAAGCTTTTATGGTTGTTCTTAAGATATCCCTTTTATAGCCGCTATCCTGAGGACTATTTCGCCCTCCATTGGGTTTGCATGAGTCAAGCTCAAAAGACAATCAGAGAGGATGCCCCTTGACACCCTCGAGAGATGATATTTGACATTTCCATCGTGTTGTTCCCGCCAGGCGCCTGATTTCTGCCGATTTGTCTTCACCACATAGGGTTGGACAATTTGTCCACCCTCATACAGCATATAGACCATTATTTTGAAAATGGATTTGCTAGTGTAAGTTTCTCCATCTTTGGATGTCTATTCAGTTCTTTTGTCGAGCCTATTTTTTCCAAGAGTAAAGATACTTGTAACCAAACCCAGAATAGGCTGAAAATAGCAAGTAATATGAGTAAAATCTAAGGATACAAAACGAACGTCACTTCCCACGCTTACAGGACACAAACAATGAAACATTTCCTTTTCTCCGTACACATCTTTTCGGTGCGAAAGCACATCCAAGGCGCAATATTATGCTCTCTTTTGTTGCGATGTTGTGTATATGTGGGTGTGTTTGTTTGTTTTTCCCACGCCCTGTTTGTCCCATCACCTTTCACGGTGTCATATCTGGATTATGGATTCTAATTTTCACCCGAAGCAACAAAAAGGCTTCTCATCTTTTGCTCGTGTAGGGGCGTTTCGTTTGTTATGCCATCATTGTCTTGGCATCTTCTCGCATCCATTGTCTGTTGGCACAAAAAGGCAACAACATCAAGCGAGTTGATTTTGGCACGAGTTATTATATCTGTTTTTCCTGCTTCCTCTGTTTGTTCGGTCAGTACCAGTTTTTCGTAGATTCCCAAACACTTTCGTATGGACAAGATCCAGCGGAGCATACAAACGGGGTTCTCACGCGTCTTGAAAATACCAGCAACGGTCGAGGTTTTGTTTGATGTGTAATGGGACTTTTATTCGGCGCAGCGCACTAGCTCCTACGTTTTTACTAATGGATGTGGCGCACATTAGTACTTAGTTCCAACCGCCGTACAACTAGCCAAATTCTGGATAAATTAGAGCCTCCGCCCCTTATCCATACGTAAGCTTCTGTTTTCCGTTGTGCCAAGCCGAAAATGGTTATATTTTAGCCCAGCTGGCGGGGCTGGAATCAAAGAAACTCAATGTAAAGTAAGTAGTGAAGCTTATTGCATCAATTCTTAGTAACATTAAAAGGAAACATGTACATACACACCGCTTGTATAGTGTTTATTTTTCTAGAAATGATCTGAATGCTAGAATTCATTATTTGGAGAAGCTGTTCCGGCAAAGAAGCTAATTCTGCTGGCGAATGTGTTGCTCCGTCGCAGCACCCAACGCCGGTGCTTTACACCGAGTCGGATATATTTTTTTCTTCGTCGACTGGAGAGTGCCTTCGACTATTAAGAAACGAGCGATTCTGAGGTTTGTGTTCAAATGCACTTACTTTATTTAGGTTTTCAACGGACAGCAGGGCCTTTTACAAGTCCAGAACATCTTTGAGAAACAATAAGATTTAACTAATGCTTGATGAACTATATGTTCTCGACAAAGCCGCTCTCGGTTTCATTGCAGTTGCAGACTTCTGGAACAAAGTATTCTCTCCCTCGGAGTCCCTAGGACCTCGTTATTATCTCATTTCTCGCTATCAGTGTTTGGAATATCCACCTCGCCGGCAGGATTACACGACGGACCGCAAGTCGATCAATATGCAAATGATATTCAAAACGCGTTGATTGGCAAAGCCCTCGTAACTCATACTTTACACCCCTAACGCAGTGTTCGCCATGGCCATTATTGATAACACAAACTCACACATGCTCGCACTAAGACATCGATTGAGTAATAAAAAAGGTACAATATACATAGCGAGGTTCATTTTTCGTGTCTCAACGGATACTGAAGCCCTCGCAGTGCATGTGAGAGGTTCTGAACCTGCTCCCCGCGGCATCATCTTTGTCCTCAGCCATCCCGATCGAATTCCAGTGTTGCATAATTAATGCTGTACCTTCAATTTTACCGATTACGATCGTTTTCGTCATCGGGACCGATATTTTGAATTTTACACCTGCTGCATTTAAATTACATATTGGATAATGACGCTTGCTGAAATGGTGTACAGAGTGTGAACTTCTCTCCTCACATACCCCGTTTACAAATGAGGTTTGGTGAAATTTGAGAATTTCAATGACAGCCGTCAGTTGAATCCAGTGTCAGGTAACGCAAACCTCAAAGTTTTACGCCTAACCTGCTGTGTAACGTCGTGCTTCGTGTGGTCTGGTCCTAGTAATGGCACATAGAGACATCGCCTCCGAGTCAGCCAAACCATGTGATGAGATCAAATTTTTACCACTGAATAATAATTATAATAAAAGATTAGGGAAATTAGCTATATTGTGTGACATGCAGGGTCGGCTTATTGAAGCACTTTTCCAGTGCCAGTGTGTGAGAAAGATTTCTGGTTGAAATATTAAATAACATCTCCATATCGTTATCATACTGTTGGGCTGGGTGGTGTACAACGTCGTCAATGTCTACTAACAAACGGTCTTGCCAGATTGGTAGGCGTTTTTCTGTCAATTACCTGCGACGGGCAATTACTTGTTTATCCTTGCTGACGTTTCGAAACGATAGTTTAATTTGAAACCTTCGCTTGATCGCTCTTCCGTTTCCGAATTATGCCTTGCAACATATTTTGGGATTCTTGTCCTCCCGAGCAGTTCTGGATATTATTGAGCTTCGGTAAATACGCAGAACGCTATTCACCGTAAGGGAAGAGCTAATTATCATAAACAAAATAACCAATCCTACGTAAATGAACTTCCCATTCTCCGTCCATGAACGGCAGGAAGCATCCTGTAGCTTCCTTCTGCGAGGAGCCAAAAACGTGAAAAAAAGTAAAAATTACCGAGTTATCCCTAAAAAATTCGCACGAACCAATTTGGAGCGAATTCTTAGATAAATGCTGCACATCCGGATTGCAAGTTGAAAAAGAAAGAAAAAAAAACTAGAGGAGCGCTGATTGTGTGCGAGGGAGGTCTTGTTCAATTCCCACGGCACGCACACACACACATCGCTCTTGGATGGAAGAAAGGTGGAAGAAAGACCCCGTAGAAAGTTTTCAGTTTTGGTTTTGTTTAGTACCCGTGCTTCACACATGTTCGCACACTTACATGAAAAGCGCCACGATTTTCATGAGTAAAATTTTAATTAGTGCCCCGATCTGGTTTTTCATCCGCAAATCACCGCATTCGCGGTATTTCATTCACTCACCCGCTAATCACCGCATGGTGCGGAAGATACTGCCAACGTTTCCCAACGCTCCTACGCAGAAGCCGCTGGAAGTTGATAAATAGGTTTAAAAAATGGTACCTCGCTTCTCGAGTTTCATCCGGGAAAGGTACGAGTGACATAAGAACTTTGACACTAGGTTTACGGAACCCGTCTATTTGACGGAATTTGAACATTGAAGTCAAATACTAAAATAGCTTTTGTTTAATCTTGATTTTTACTTTTCATAAATTTATGGTAACATACTATGAGTTTGTAGCATAAGTTTTATTTTTATAACTTTCATACGTTTTCAGATACATATGTGGTATTCCTATCTCTATGGCACTCGTCAAATTGACGGGTGGGTTGATTACATTTAGTTTATTAAGTTAAGTTGTCATTTTTTTAACATAAATTAATGTAGGAATGAAAGAGAACTTTAAAAAAATATTATCATTTGAAAAATCTTGAAAAATGATTTATATAAAATGGCCTCAAACGTAATTGCTGATCAACTTATCCCTCGTGTTTTTCGAGGCAAAATTTAGCATCGCGTTTATTGGCAGAATAATAATAGCAAGCGTGTTTTATAGCAGAATCGATTTAAATCTTTATCCGAACTGATATGCACCAATGGAGATTCCACTGCTTCTAGACGAACCACAAGCTGTTGGTAACAATGTTTGACGAAACTTATCTTCTATCAATGTCTTCGTGTGTTTTTTTTTATTCAGGAGGAACAAAACGTTCACGACATCACGATTATTCTAGCTTTTGTTTGTTTACAGATGTATGTAAGAAGGGTCAAGTTCTACAAAGCGCTAGTTACTGAATGTTTTAAGCGTAATTATCAAACTTACACAATACACAACCAGTTCCACATTGTGAATCTTTTCAATAGACCCAATAGACGCCGGTTTCTGTACGTGATACAGCTAACGGAGTCTTTAGCGATCGATAAAACCACACTTCCTATTTATGTGGTGCCTCCGTTTTGCCGAACCTTTTCGCTGCAATTCAAGTTGAAGCATTTTCCTGCAGTGCCTATCCGCACGATTCTACGCAACGGTAGAACAACCCACCCATTCATCATGCGAGAAAAATTATGCTTTTTATTTCACCTCGATGTTTCATTTTCGCTTGCCGGCCCCTTTTCCGAATACATTTTTACTACACTGTCGTACCAGTTTTCCCTTTCTAAACGCAGGCATAAATAAATCGGTACCAGTGGTGGATGCTTGGTGCATTGGGAAGGGAACTACAGCGGAAGCACACAATTGCTCCATTTTTTAACTCGCTAACGTTTGTCTCTTGTTATTGGAAATGGAAGAGTGATACGAAAAATACAAAAAAAAAAAATCAGGCAGTCTTTTCAAGAATCGAGATGGAATTCTGTCATTTCCGTTTCATTCTTTTCTTTAAATCGTCTTCCGGGTCTAGTTTTATACAGAAACAGCAGCAGCAACACCAGCAGCAACAGGACTTTTCAGTGATTGATATTTAAGCTTGGGCCACGTGTCGGCGCTGGTGCCGAAGAAGCATAAAATCAGCACTGGGTCAGCAAACGGAAGGATGATGCTATAACGAATAGTTTGCTTTGGCCAAACTTCTGTTTTCCTTAGTCAGAGACGGCATATTTCTCAGTGCAGTAACAAACGGAGTTTACAGAAGGACATTTCGTTTCGGAGGAGGAAAAAGAGATGTCGCAAAAAGGCGCAACTGTTGTGAACACAGATTTGTGATGCAGATAGTTGAATTTGCCGGTTTCTTTTTGTGTTTTCTTTAATGTGCTGATTTTTTCCAGAGCCATTATAAATAATTGAAATGATCAGAACCGAATGTAGGTATAGGTACAGCGGAAGCACCATACAGTAATCAATGGTTCCTGGTGCGTATTTGATTTGGGCACCTCTTGAAGGAACTATCTTGAGACAACGGTTTCTTTGGAATTTGGCCACTCGAGATAAGCAACGCTGATCATGTGTGGTGTGACCATTTTCTGTAATATTTTATTTTTAACCCAAAAGTCTGGGTGTAATAACCTTTATCAACTACATCCAGCTCTTCTAGGGCCTTACGCACAAAAGGTTAAGTAGTTCGTTTTGGTTGGATAGCAATGTCCATCCTCATTCTCTTGGACTGTCTCCTTTCTCTCCCTCTCTCCCCTCTCTCTCTCTCTCTCTCTCTCTCTCTCTCTCTCTCTCTTATTTTCTCTCCCTGTCTCTCTCTCTCTTTCTCTTTTTATTTTAATCTCTCAAACTTCTCTGAAGGCGTGTTAACTCGGGACACGTGTTAAAAGACGAATGGATTCAATTACACTTTCGCATATAGCTGGAAAGGATCCGTTTCCAATTCCTATTCCAATTTATTTCCCCTAAGGGAAGGGCAATCGGGTCGGGCTTTTGTTTTATATTATTTTTTGTGTCATGTAAAGCGCTGACGTTTTTGCAATCGTTTGAAAATTAGCTTGCCGTAAAGCAGGTGGTTGTAGGAGTGACAGCAGAATGACAAAAACGGTAACCGTGGAACTAGACACCCCGTGAAATGGCGATGCGCCGTGAAGCGTAAAGCCAAATTTGATGACATTCGATGATATTCGATGATAGATTCTAACAAAACCAATCTTTTTTACGTCGTATATTTTCAGGATATGTGGACATATTCAGGACATGAATATTTCTTCGCACCATACAAGATGACAGCTGGGTACATACATTTAGGCGTGAAATGTTTCAGCCATGTTGATTTTAGCTTTTTTTTAATGCTTCACGGCATGAAATTATCTCATTACGTCTGGCTGCACGGTAACACTCGCGATCAAATTGCGAAGTTAAAATTAATTTGAAAATGCTTGAAGCTATAAACAGGCCGCTTTTAATGTGTTGACCAACTCGGAGCTGTGTGTGACGCATTTCGTTCAACTGCGAGCAGTGCTTTTAGTACAGTAAACTGGAGTATCAGGATGAGCTGTGGCGAAGTTGATATTTGACAACTATAAGTAACTTGTACTTACTGACTTTAACTAAAAATCAATAGCTTCGGAGGGTGAATCGACACATAATTTTCATTATTTGTACCCTGAGAAATCTAATCTATAAGTAGATGTAAATATATTTATCATTTTGCAATTAACTCGGTCAGTGCTTTTGTCGAGTCTCGCGAACTATCGAACAAACTTTGTTGTAATAAATATGTATTACCCCATTTTTCATCCCTATTCGAGGGATCTCCGGTAAGTAAATCACCGTCCATACACAACTGAAACAGCTCAGCAATGAGGTCAAGAAGCGGCTTAAAGAGGTCGTTTGTTGTATTACTAAATTCATTTCCTCTCCAGAGTGTCTTAGTGATGGGAGGATGTGAGAGCTATTCCCTGCATTCCTTTTTTTACGTTGGTCACTGTCTAGGAGTGAATGAAACAGTGGAAGTCTAAGAAATCCAATCGATGCGGGTTTCGCCACAATTTCCTACTGTCGTCGTATTTTCGCGTCCCTGTTGCGTGGATCTTGGAAGTGGCATGATTCATGATGCAGACAGAGGCATTCTTTTTCCGCACCATCAACTCTTGTTTTAACACTATTGTCGTGCTCTTTTTGGTTTCGACTCATTTTGCCCCACAATTCTAACCGGACCATTGCTTAACCCGACATAACTCTCCGAGGGGTGCTGAAGAATTAAGTAAGTGTAGCACATTCAGGTTTGATCCCATCTCCCCGTAGATCGTCGTTTCAGCAGTACAAGAGAATGCTCCCTTGCGTACCTCAGTCAAATACGGAGGCGCCGTATGTTGCGTAAAAGAGGACGGAATTTATGATAGGATTACATCCCCGGCCAGATGTCTGTAAGCACCTGGATAATTTTTATAAATCGTCTTCGATCCATTACAGACTGGGGTGGGGTAAGGTGTACTCTCCAAATAGTTAAGCTTCTAGGGCTGTTGCCTTTTGGCTTTGGCGTCTCGTTCCCCCAATACTCAGGTCGATGGAGCCTGATTGCGATCGAACATGAATCACGTTAATGTCGGTTTTTGGGATGTTTTCTAACTGCCTAACCTAGTGTTAGCCGAAGCATCGGAATGGGCTTGTTCAGGGCTTACTACCGTCCAAAGCGCACACGGACGCCCGCAACTCATCACTCATGGGTACGGGTCGCTGTTGCACAGTGAAGTGATGGTAGTCGTGGAAGTGAATGTTTCATCTTGCCTCTTTCATCCCGGTTGAGGCAAACAGAAGTAATGCGCATTTTTGATACCGAGGACGGGAGTACCAGCTTATACTTACAAGATCAGCTGGCAAATTAAGGATTAGTTGCGCCTTTTTTTTGTTTCCGGCAAAGCCAACCAGAATGTCTTAGGAAAAATAGAAAAAAAACTTTTCTTATTCGATACAAACGCATTTTCACTTCCCAGGAACATTTTGTGCAGAGTTTTATGGTCTCCTTTCGGGTGAACCAATGCCACAACCACCACTGGTCAAAGCACCGTGACAGCGATTAGCAAAGTTTACGAGTAGTGTAGCCAAATACGAACAAAAGTTAGCACGCCAATTCGCAACCGGCGTGGTAGTCCCCCGGGCAGTTAGTCATAATTCGACACTTATTCCAGTGTGAGTTGGTAGTTGTTGCCAGAGTTCAAGCGTGGAATTAGGATTCAAACATACCCCACACGCTCCTCATGTTAAACATCTATTTTGATAATAGATAGAGCACTTTAAGACGAAAACATTTGTCATTTATTTGGCCCGTATTTTAAAAGATACAAAGAGCAAAATGATGTGAGGTGGAGAAAGAGTGAAGGAAAAATGTTGTCCTAGCCTTTGATTTGTGAATGGTAATAACCACGTTTTCGTAAGCTAAATATTTGTTTCTTGAATTTTTTTCATTTCCAGCAAAAACAAATGAGAAAAAAGATACGTTAATATTTTTGCATTCAAACATCACGAATATTTGTCGGATAAAAATATCGTAGCCTATCAAAATATCTCGTAACAAACGGGTTCTTGTTTTAAGAAATGCACAATATACCACCGTTAGAATAGGACTTCGGAGCAATCAAAAATTAATGTTTAAACACGATTTAACTCGATTTTCACTCCTGTCAAAAGATTGCAAGAAAATATTTTTGTTTTTTATCTACCGATGGATAACTTGTGTGGAAGCGTTACCAAGTCGGAGAATGGGATTTAAAAAAGTATATTTTTCGACTAATTTAAAATATTCACACTTTTTTACAAATCTTCGACTTGTCCCTTTGATGGATTTTCTGCTTCTGGTTGCATGCCCTTATTTGGTTAGGAATCAGCGCGCGCTGTCCCGATTCCCGATCTTCGATCGTTGACCTGGCGCGTGAACCCTGACCACTCCGAACATTTCTTTTATCTCTCTCTCTCTAGCTCTGTTCGGTGTTTTATGGCACCGTCAATCAGGTCATCGTTTTAATCGATAAGCGCACCTGCCTTTATAATTATCTCGCACTTGTTATTGCTCTTATGTCATACATACAGACGTGTCAACAACTTGGATTGTTTAAAAAAAGATTCACCAAAAGGCTGCTCGACTTAACACGTGCCCACTGAACTGCCCCGTCAGGCCACGGAATCACTATTTGAAACGATTGCATTTGCTTTTGCATTTTTTCTCTTTTAAATCAAATTCACCAATTCTCTTTGTTGTCTCAGTCGCTCCACAATGTCGTTTGTTGGGCTAATTCCATGGAATTTCATTTTTGGAAACCCCCCTCCCCTCTCTTCCCTTCCCTTCCCTATCTTTACCCCTCGCAAAAGTCGGTGACATTCCGACTCCAACGCTTTGCAACGCTTTAGTGACGCGCATGCAAACGATGCTACAACAATGACAGGCAAAGCATGGGCCGATGAAAGGCACGTGAAACTGTGAAAAGATCGTTTACGTATTGTCCAAGCTGTCCCGATCAACCTCAACTTTGTGATGAGTGTTTTAAGATTGTGCATCAAAAGTAAAGGATGAATAAATGAACTCCAAGATCTTTTAATTATTGTTCATTCTCATTCTCATTTATTTATGAAAACATAATAGAATCTCATTTTGATATTTGAATCATTTTTTTTGAGAAATAATAACCGTGAAAGAACCGATCAAATACGTGCAAATTTATCTCTTGTAACACGTCTTTTACAATGTGTAATGTGTCAGCCACTAAGTGGCTGACGTGGCCCGATCGGATAAAAACCCGTAAGCCACATAGTGGCTGACGCGGCAGACAACGTGTTAAAGTACCCGTTCAAAAAAGTATGTTTGATAGATTTTTTCTTGAAGAATATGCCGTGTGAGAACACGGCTAATGAAATGTACGCCTTACGCATGTGTGCCTCTTGTGATCGCCTCTCAGATACCTGTGAGGTTTGTGGGCTAAGAAGATGCGTAAGAGGTTACCTAGAGTAGCTCCTTGCTCCCGCTAACCTTTAATTTCAATCCAAATGCTTGCCACTCGTACGAACTCCATGTGTTCGGGAACTCCGTTCTCGGAAAATTAAATTGTAAAGCCAAAGGTAAATATCACAGGTGTACATTTTACGTCGTGGCTGATTACAAGTTCACATGGCAGGCCCGTACACACCGTCAACGGAAAGCCACAGCAATGGAATGTCTTCTGAAGCGAAAGCATGCGCGTTCGCATATACTTCACCGGTAATGTTAGTGAGTGGTGTTAAAGTGGTGAAAGAGAAACTCGGTTGGATGCAATTTTGATGCTTACATTCTCGTTTCCTCAAACTCGGCAGCAGGAGGAACCATTTTCGGGAGAATTTCATTTCATCGTACCCTAACAATGACTCGGGTTCCTCATTTACTCGCGTTGTGAACACATTTGTCACGAGTACGTGATCGGCACGGTTATGCATTTAAATGACGTGGTCGTTTCTTGGCCTACCAAACGGTCTCCTGGTGCGTTCTTAGCTGTTCTAACGGAGCTTAGAAGGAAGGTTCTAGGGAAAAAGCGTCATTTCGTTACAAGACATTAAAAAAACGGTCTAAGTTGCCGGTACTGGCTGAGTGTTCAAGGGTCTTCATTCTCTCTGTTGTTACTAAGGCAGTTCCTACTCTTGTTCTTATTTGTCTCGTTCAACCGCTGGCGAGCTAGGGCAGCATTTACCACAAATGAGCATAGCTATCAGTCAATCCTATGCATGGGCGGCATAGTCATTACAGGTCTTGTTTGAATTGCTGTTTTGTTTGTTTTGATTTGAGCTTTAAATTTTTGCTGACAGAGCAACTGAATTTGACATATTTTGATGCAAAACATAACCTGTAAACACCAAGCGATTTTACGTTCACGTTCACTCCGACTGTAACGCGGGCTGTTTGAGGGAAGCTGTTTGAGGGAAAACGCGACAATTCATCACAAGACATTTTTACAAGACGGTCACAGTTGTTTACGGTACACACTCTCGATAGTTACTGAGGTATACGCTAACGATTGTTATAAATTTGAAGTTTGATTCTTTTTTTTTTTGTGGTTCATTTTTAACTCAAGCTCGGTGAAAAAAAACTGGTTATTACACGCTTTGCACTGGAAATATGCCACATATCAACAGAATCGTGCTTCAGCCTGAAGTCATGCTACCAGATTCGCAAGGCGTTCGTGTGAAGAATTAACAATTTTGTTTCTGTGTGCCCAGCCATGCAAGGTTCGTCGATCTTGCATGTTGCATGTTGCATGATGCATGTTTTCTTAGACGCTGATAGTTAGTTTCCTCCGTTCAAACAAGGATCGCGCCGACAGTCTGCTTTAAGTTTGGTGGTTTCATAATAAGATAAACAAATCGCAAAACGCGCGAAGCGAACAATGAGCATCTAACCGGGCATCTAGGGCGATGTAAGGGCTTTGCAAACAAACGGATTTTGCGTTGCACGGTTCAAAGGACAAGGCGTCGAATCGTGCTCAGTACAGTGGTTTGTGATTCGCATGAAGCATCATTCGAATGCCTTTTAATCGCAACCCGGAATGGGCATGTTTTGCTTCGATGAAAAAAATCAATTAACACTTTTGGGGAAGGCACTTGATCCACTTGGTGCTCACTGTTGGTTGTGGAGGGGAGAATTTTATTATTTGTTTTTCTAATGATAGATTGACTATGACGCTGCTTGATGAACAAGTTCAGCAAAGAGATGTTTATATTTCATTGTAAAGAGGGTCGCTATGCAGTTTATGTGAAATATCCTGCTAAAAGCACAAAAATATCAAAATAGATTGATGAGAGGCTATGAATGATTTTTTTTTTCTATTTAAAAGAAAGGATGAAAGGACATAAAAACGTATCGAAAACATTCAATTGATATTTGTGATAGAGAAGTTAAATAAAAGTCTGTAACATTACTCATACGAATTATATATTTTTTACATTAATCTTTTTTATATTGATCTTTAATATCATTTGATTCAATATTGGATGAAGATGAAACACCTAATGAATTAAACATAGTTAACTTTTTTATGGCCATTGATTCCATAATAAAAGAGCTAGAATAAAAAGTTAAAATTGTTATTGTTTTTGTTAGTATAACCTCAAACTGAAAAACATTCTTCCATATCACCCAGATTATTTGGTTAAAATAGAATATGTTTTTTATTTCATGTTCTGTAATATGTTGTTAAGTATGCTTAATATTTTATGTTCTGATCATTTTTCTTTAATATATTTTTCATTAGTACTGCAATTCGCAAAGTTTAACATAGTCAAGAAATTTTAACCTACCCAATTTAACCTTACAATAATTGTCCTTATTCGATCTTACTATTTCAGATAATCTTTTCTTTCGTGTTTCGGTATAACTTTTCTAGCGTTCGATATTTACCGGCGGTTGTGGCCTGTTCAGCTGCAAAATTAGAAGAGAGTTTTATTTCTAGAACTACACTTATACTTATAAACTAATCGCCCGAGCCGAAAGCTCAAAGCTCAACGAAACGATCTTCGTGTTTCGTTAAACAAGATTAGATGACAGGGCGTCCGTGTCTGTGTCTCAACAGACCTATTGAAAAACTGCTGAGTTAGTCATGGCTGTAAGCTATGAACTCAATACCCTCACAAATAAACTCAGTGCGACGAGACATTCAAGATGAACAATTTAGTTGAAAGGAAACTTGAGTTGAGATTCGAAGTGATTTAATGCTTTTACGTTCTACCAGTTTTCAGAAAAGGCTTGATGCTGTGTTTGCCTTTAATGTCACGAGCTTTTTGTTTTGTCTTGCCTTGCAATGCTTTTTTTTTGTGTTACATTGAATTTCAACGCCAATCACTATGAAGTTACTGAGTGCTTTCGTTGAACTACATCCATTTGAGCGTCCAATACGTCAGCCATCGCGAGACGGTTCCGTTCCGAGTTATTCCCCACATTGAAACTGTACACCTCGTCAAAGCTACAACGCAAGCGATAAAAAAATCAACCATCGTACGTCATTTTCTTCATAGTAGCGAAAGACCACCAACAAACAGTGCCGGGAAGTTTCCAATAAAGCTACAAGTCATTGGGACAGTCGATGTTAGCATGTATGATTCAGCGCCAGTATCCTGCGAGAAATGTGAATAATGTGAAACATCAATTTATTATAATTTCTTTTTAATTATGCATGTGTTATTATGCATGAAAAGGGAAATGGTGAACGTGAAGGAATTTATCTGCCAAAGATTTTAGCTACGCACGACAGCCGTATGACCGTCCGGAGGATGGATGGAGAGAGAAATAAGTGATTTTATAAACTGAAGATTGATTGCTTATCACGGGTCGTTTGTTGTGTAACGTGTCCCATCCCTCGAGGCGTGGTATGCAATGGTGGATCAGATATCTCATTCGAAACAATAACACATCGTAGGAAGATGCGTCAATTGTCGTTTAAAATGAATGTTGTGTAACCGAGACGTTTTGGAAACCAGCCATCCTTAAATCCTGATACCTGTGGTATGTATTATTCATGCTATGGTATACGCATTCCGCTTCTTGGGTGGTGTTTTTTTTTATTCTGTGGGAAGGATAACTACCGGGACAAAAAATCAGCTGCCGCTGCTGGTGAATTTGGCTTTTCACAGATATGCAATATTTTGTAAATTTTATGCATTCCCCACATCCATACCACAGCAAAACCACCCGAGAAAGCTCCTTGTCCAGTACATTGACGGTGGGATGTATGCTTCGAATGCCGCTAATAGCACGACGGTTTGTTCTAAGCCAATGCGCCGTCCCTTGTACACGGGGTGTAAACTTAACCGAATGAAAGCTACGACCAACAAACAGCCAGCTGGTCCAACAGCAAACGGTACAACAAAACGGTACAAAACGTAAATATTTATGCTCACTTTCTGGTTTCGAGCAGATGCTGTTAGTGCAAGAGTATCCAATACCCAATGTTGTATGGAAGGATAGAACGGCACAGAATCTGTGTTTCGGAAATATTTGCCACTGCACGTACATACTGTGCTACTGAAGAACCCTTCAAAGTGTTGGTATGTTACGCAGACACAGCACAGAGTTTTTGTTAGTGAGTATGAGTGTGAACTGCAAAAGTGGCGATGAGATTTGAACATGACCATCCAAGCAATCTTTATTTCACCTCGGGGAGCAACCCCGTGCAAACCAGAGTTAGTGCAGAAACTGGAACCATAACTGTTGACATGGTTATGTAAAAACACCTAACATTGGGGCACTATCATTGGTGTGATGACCAGGATTGTATTCTTAGTGCCGCTGTTACCGATTCCGTGCGTTGTGTTGGAGGGAGTGCAGGATCGGTACATCGCTGAAAACACCAACTGCAGCAGTTAAGCTTCTCATAGGTCGCGTATGGTTTTTGTACGTACCATCAACATCAAGGTGCCCCTTTTTAGAAGGAAACCGACATGAAACAGCTCAAACCTCGATGGCTAACAAGTATCCTCTGGCAAAAGAATGCAGGAAAAAACGGGTTCATAGTGAAATAAATATTTAATTACATACAACCATCAGCTAGCCATTTTCTGATCGGAAGAGCTCACACCACAAGCTAACACACTAAGCTTTGGAAACCACAGCCAACATTTGGTCAGAGTGGCACCGGGTCGACTAAAAGTCACATAGACCCAATGGTGATACACAGTTTAGGGTGAAAGATAGTGCGAATGATGCGCTTACATACCGTGTTGCATTTACAGAGTAAATGCCGGGGAAGTACCAGCGCACTGCGATGGAATGTTTTATCCAACCGTGACCTCCGGCCAAGGTACTGTTTCGAGGATCGAAACGATGACAGGTTTACACAAATGTACATCTGTGGAAGCAATTGACGTGGTACAAGTTTGGAGCTAGTCATAAAAATGACCAATTAATTGATTTTTACTCACTTGCTGAAATAAACAGAGCAATTTAAAATTTGAACAAATTTATGCATTTAAAAATTACTATTTCATGTATTTCTACTGTCGCACTGTTTGTCCCTACAGCTGAAGCCGCTGCTGGACAAGTTGAATTTATTTGTGGTGTACTTTTAATGACGTTCCTCAGCTTCACTGTCGCTTTGTCGTAGCCAGTCCAGTCGGAGCAAAAGCTTGTCGTTCCCAAAGCTCCTGTCGTTTCCGTTTTGCCTCGAAAACGTCTCAACCTTGCAGGATGGAGATGCAAAACCACATCCACTTTTCACCAACAGCACAATCTAGGCTTCATTTATTCTCCATTCGAGTGTAGGTAAGCGTTGTAGATTTCAACCATCGTGTCATGGAAGAGCCAAGTGGTGATGGCACCCAGTGGTCAGTTTAGGGAGTGCCATAAGTCATGATTTTTAGAAACCAAATTTCACACCGCTCCGAGAACTGGCACACTGCATCTTACATACGGTACGTAATGACTGTGCTGTATGATGACCAACTTTTGCTAGTAAGTTGGCTTCAATTCCGTGTCCTGTGTCACTGTGCTAGAAATAAAAATAAAACAGAAAGAAAACAGACACTCTTGCATGACACTGATTGCGTCACGTAAAAGGCTTTAAAATATCGCCTTATTCTGAACGTACTGGTCAACATGCCACAACCCGGTATTGTCG
The DNA here is from genome assembly GCF_943734685.1 of Anopheles coluzzii. Taxonomy (NCBI): domain Eukaryota; kingdom Metazoa; phylum Arthropoda; class Insecta; order Diptera; family Culicidae; genus Anopheles; species Anopheles coluzzii. The sequence goes on along the minus strand of NC_064671.1, from coordinate 39,887,155 downwards.
ATTTATAAATTTAAATGAAGTCTTCTATTTGTAGCCGTTTTTTCCTCAAAACTGTCTTCGATGAACGACCAAGAATCACGTCAATCAAATTGTAATGCAAAAACGGATTCAAATCGGATATAACCATCGTCCTCCAAACATTTCATTGACTTTTTCACCTGACACTCGGCGTTTCCAACTCCCTCCGACATGGCCACGATGGTCGTTGTAGAAGAGAATGTCATTTCCTTCTGAATTTGCAGCTCTTGCCAGCGTCATCGCTTACCTGAAATGAAATATAGACAAAATGACACAATTCATCAAATCCCAATCTCGCAATGATCAACGATTGACCTGTCCCTTGCTACTGCTCTTTCTAGCTCCACGTCCCAAATAAGGCTGAACCGAGCATTCAATCAGTCGCACGTGGGCACTTGATTAGCATTTCCAAATCGATAATGAACGGAAACTACACCGGACGCCCTGATTTTCATGGCACTCGATAATCGTTTCCGCCGCAACCCAAAACACTTTGCCAACTGCAAAGACTTCGAGCATCACCTAACTCTCGTAGCTACTTCGATTATTTGCCGGGCGTCTACAATGAGAAAAGAGCAGCGTTTCAATTGGATTTTTCATTCATCTCTAGGGAAAAACCTTGATTTTCGTCCCGAGAATCGAATTAGTTCCGTTGCCGTACGGGACGAAAGTGCACCTCCGGAAATGCTGATTGCAACGTCAGCTGCTCAGTCCGGACAGTTGCAACCGTTTTTTTATATTTCCTCAGCCGTTTCGATTAGAGGATGGAGCATTTAAAAAAAGCAAGGGGAAATAAAAAAACTAACCAAAAAAGAACACAAATTCAAAGTCGTTGAGCCTCAGCATTCAAAGCTAGAACAACTCATTTAAAAGATGCTTTAATGCTTTCGTTAGGGGCTTAGTCCTTGCAAGAATCGGTCATCCAGTAGGGTTTCACGGGCTTGTTGCGTGCGTCATAGACTTAGAGAAAGAGTGCGTACTTGTGTGAGTGAGCTTTGATTGTGTATGAGAGCGGGAAAAAACTGCTAAAGTTCGGAGCTCTAGCGAAGAATGAAGAGTCTTACCCAAGTAGCAGAGCCGAAGTTGTTGAGAGATTTTGCTGTGTGCCAAAGCGAGAGGCCCTGTCTTCTTTCTCTAGATTTTGGACGGCAAACCGCCGCCCGTGCAGAGGTGTGTGCGTGTGACGAAAAATTATGGATGAAATACGGGGGAAGCGGGGTTTGACGTCTTTCGTTCGTCACACACACATGCATTTACCAGCGGATATCGCTGAACCGAGTCTTCCAAACTCTCTCGATCCACCATGATTTTTCTGCTATCGCGCTCATCCGGGTGTTAGGCATCCTCAGTCTGTCCAGAACTTTCCCTGTGGAAGGATGTACTTAAGTGAGGTGCGATTTCTTGTGCGACGTACTTTGCTCATTTACGTTTTGTGCCGTGTTCCTTCTTCCTCAGTTATGGAATGATTTATCCTAGCAAATTGTTGAGGTAAGTTTCTTGCTGTGTGCTTGTGCAGGTACATTCAACTAACCTTTGGCGTCTATAAAGTTACAGGTGTGTGCGCTATTTATCAACGACTGCATGCTGACCTCGTCAACAATCTTCAAAGTGAGCGACGGAATGAAAACGTTTTCTAGTTTTAAAATATTAAGGTAAGTTTTGATCTAATCCTCTGCGCTAAACTCTCCATAGTAATACATACTACTTACATTCATTATTGCTTCATTCAGCCCCCGGTGAGGACGTCATTACTTAACAGAAGCCGGTTCAACACGCGCAGCTCCTGTTCATGACGTCATCACTAAAATGAAGCCAGCTGGACACGCGCCGCACGGATGGTACCCCGAGCGCGGTAGGAGGAAGGAAGAACGGTAAATTTGGAAGGAGGAAAGCGTTCTGCCGTGTACACAGCGGGAATATGCCAAAACACATGTGGGAAGGGAGAGAGATATTATTCAATAAACAGCATGCGAATGTGTGCGTATAGCAAATGTGAATAGCTTCAGCATTTCTATAAGCAATCCGAAAAAGGAGGTGGAGCAAACACATTGGTATGCGTCAGCGGCTGTAGAAACCAGAACGTTTAGATGTGTGCGTGACGGATGGTTCGGGTTACAGGTGACGAGCCCGGGATTCGGTTATCTGTGGTTAGTTGGAAAAGATTGTAATCCCCAGTACCTAAAGCAACCCTATCGTTACAGCCAGTTAGCTCTCATCCTATGGAACGGATAGGACTATCACTTGTCCTAGTGGTTGTTGAGATAAACCAGCCGTTAAACGATCACTTACTATCATCTTTCGCCACGCGTGAGCTTTAAACACGATGTTGCAGCACAATACCATCCCAATAAATCCACTTACCGCTCCTGTCAGGAAACTCCAACAGGTAAATTCGAGAAAATCAAATTAATGATCCTTCCTGGCAAACAAATTTCTCGTTTCACAAATTGCCCCGTAATGGCAGATTCGAACGCTCTGCTTTCGACTGGGGATATGAAGGGGCTCCTGGTCGCAGGCTCAAAATAGAGCAACACTCTACGTGCCTCAAGTAGCGTGACCTTTGGGAAGGTTTACTTGCTACCAAGGGATCTGTTATCTTTTCTTTTGCGCTCCAGCTGTCAATGCTTGTTATACAATTGGAAAAAAGCAGCGAGCAGCGAGAATCTTGAGTGAAATATACGATCACAACGGTGGCGTTGACATTCAGATATCTTTTCGGGACGATAAAGGGCTTTACCAGTGTACATTTGGTTGTTTAAACTTGATCGTGGAACAGTGTGCGAAAAATATACCGCATATTCAGTATTGCATCCGGTTAATTCAGGTATCATCAACGTTTTCAAGCTTCATGCCATAGTTTTGGCATTGTTTAAGAAAGATTCGGGAAATTATCCCACGATCTTGAGATAATGTGTGAAACCCTGTAAAGCCATAAAAAATATATGGTTAAGTGATTCAATTTCGCAAAAGCAGAAAGATTACCACCAAACCGTTTGGGGTATGGGTGAATGTAAACACCATTCCGGTTCAGCGGTGCGTTTCATGACACTTCTCGGATGTCGTGAACAATATTTTATTGTTTCACGAAATTATCGCACTATCGGGGAAGACTATACTCAACGTGAAATGCAAACCATCTCCTGTCAACATGGCTTTTATGTGAGCGAATAATAGGTTTCACAATTCATGAGGGGTATTGTTGACTTCCGCGAAATCGGGTGAGCCCGTGCATGGAAGTTAATAAGCTTTCTAAAGCCAATTCGATCAAAATATGAAATTTTATGATATGCACACAACCTTCAAGGAAAGAACGGCTTTTTGTTTCAAGTCGTATTATGGTTTAACATTATGCAGTTAGGGTTATGATGAGATGCATGGTACCGCATTCAGTGTGTGGTATGCTTTACACGCTTGGATATTCTTCATGATTCATCAAGCAGGTGGTATTGAAAGATATTATGATAAAGAGATACGATAAGAACTTCGATACGATAAGAGCAATGCGATAAGAATCTCGTAACTGTTCGCGACATCTGGTATTTCAATTGAGCAGATAATATGATACAGAAGTAGGCCAATGTACGATTCCTAAAAGTGTTACCGATGGTTCATCCCATGAACTTCTCCATCTTCTCAAGTATACTCTCTTCAAAGGTATTTTCATCGGCGGTTTCTATGGGTTTACCTTCTGTCACCTAGTTTGTGTCAGTGTAGTGATGAAGTGGCCTCACGCAATCCCATCCCCACTTCAAGGCTGTTTTGTACTTGGTTAAAGGACGTTCTTCTACACTGTTCTGCTGGCTGGCTAACATGCACGAGCACGTATTGCGAAGTCCAAAAACCTATTCTAACCCGTGGAAAAATGTGATGGGTTACATGGGTTCCAAGTCAACAACAACGATAAGCATGACTTCCAGTAAGCGTAAAAGCCGTGTTCCGGCATCCTGTAGTATTGTTTTTTTTATAAGCACTTATTCCGATAGTGGAAGGATGCTACCTGCAATCAAGGGGGCGTTAAACAAATTGCCTAGCTTCATGGGCTTGTGGATTGCCTTCCTCAAAATCGAACACCGACAAACGGATCACGGACGCGGTGCTCAAGGTGTTAAAATTAGGTTAATGGTTTTTAAGCAAATAAAGTTATTTTATTAATTTAATGTTTTGTTGATTGTTAGTCGTGTGTCGAAAGCTTTTTAATATCGTATTTCTATCATTTAATTGCTGGACTGCTAAAAAAGAGCTCATCGTTTTATATGGTCTGGTCATATCAACGTAGTTTTCGTATGAAGCTTTAAGTTTGTTCGATGGGGACGCCTGGTATCTCACATGAATCTACTACGAATAGTTTAATTGGAACAAAATATCATATTTTGGCGTAAATATTGACCTCTCTGTTTGAATATTACACAGTTTTGATAAAAAGGTTAAATTATGTGTGTGGTTATCCAGAGTAAGTTTAAAAAAAGGTAAAATAAACTGGGGATCCTTATCCACGAAGCCGGGAATAAAACTAATTTGATAGATTGGTGTCTCGGTGTTGGTAGGTGTTCTTCCGTCTGCCGGTCACGTTGCCAACCAACTGATGTGATCATATTGATCCTGTCTGCATGGTTTCGTCTGCATGCTGGAAGGTTCATCCCATCAATATGACACCGCACGTGGAGGTTCCGTTCGCGAACTTCGCCGGTTGTCGTGGGAACCTGCTTCTAGTGCGGTTCCCGTTGGAACATGACTCCGCGGTTCGCTTTCAACCGTGTGTTTGTCTAGCACGTGTGCATATCTATTTATTTTCATTTTATAGTACGAACAGTAAACATTGTATTGTAGTCATTCATGATTTGCATTAACATTATTAGAATTCCTGCAATTTGTACTCTTTACTGTTTTCAAACAAACATATACTTAACTTCTTAAACATAAACATAGTTCACTAAACGTAAAAAAATGGTCGGACTCTCAAAGTTTTAATAGTATTTGAGATTTGAAGAATATATTTTCATTGACAAAAAACGATATGGGAAACATTACTGAGTTTCCACAATATTTCTTGCAAAATTATATACCTTTGGGTATTTCTAATTATATTTTGGACATTTAATGAAGTAGAAAATGGCACATCCTCAATATTCTGTTGGTAGAAATATAGTGAAAACGAAAAAAATGAGTGTTTTAACCATAACCCAATAACAAGCACAGGAAAAATAAAAGCATCGATCGTGGTAAGGCGAAGCGTATACGAAAGATTATCATTCCAAAACATGGGCACATTCGTTATCTCTCTCTCAACATGCAGTATACTACTTTGCCTGGGAATATTTCAGTCACGATCAAAAACAAACCCCGATAGTGGTTGTAGCGACGGTTCTTCATGTTCTATCTACGTGATCCCATGGTGTAGGACATTTCATTGCCCCGACGCTTGTGTTTGATTATGCAATAGGTACTCGATGGCAGGCGATGATTTATGTTCGTCACGCGATGCTATGACGTCCCCATTGCTTCGTTTCGTCTTGGTTTGCTTACGATCCGCATCGTATGGATACTTCAAGCACAAATGCAAGCCAAATCTGTTATTCATGGTCACAAAGCACATACTGGAATTCACAAGCGATAGTTTCCGATCCATAAGTTTACCATAAGTACTCTTAAAGCTAAAAATGGTATTGGAAGGAAAATCTCGGCACGCAGCTTCTTAAAAGGTATCCTTTTCGGTGGCACATTTGCAGTCGGCTCGTACGAGAAAATTTACCCGGCTGGCCAATGTGCTATGTGCCTCCTGCTATTGGATAGCCATTTTGAATGCGACGGGATTGAAGGGATTGTTCAGGATCGTTTGAGCAAAAGCATAGTGCCTGAAAAAAAGAAACCAATATAAACCTTTCCCTTGTCAGTATTTTCCGGTTTATGCACGCAATTACTTCCAAAGCGTTTCGGTTAAATGACCGACAGCTCGAAGGGCGTTGGGACGTGCTTACAAAAGCTTGAAGTTCGCTACGATCCTTACAATTGCAGCTATTCTGGAGAAAATCTCCTAAGATTATGGGAGCCCCAAGCAACTTCCACCTCACATCTACAAGTTGTGAGCCTAGCAAAAGAAAAGGAGCGATCGGTGGATAAATGGCTTCGCTTCATCGCTGATGCACTATCATGCATCTTTTTGCCAGTCCGTGATGGTGCGGCTCGCAGCTTTCCTCGTTTTTTATAACGAGACTGGAACGTGTGCTGCTTTCTTACGTTACTGGGCCAGGTTTCTTTTATTTTTCATTTACTTACCTTGCATAAATCGGTAGTCGGAACCACCGAGAGAACACTAAAACGAGGACGCATGGCTTAGCTTAATCCTCCTTTTTGCTCGATAGTTCCGGTGTCAGCTTAGCAAAAGGCACTATATCCGGAGCTTTTCTTCTCGTGAGTGTGGCGAGGTTGTATTGCCTTCGGAAAAGCAAGGAAAGGTCTCGACCGACTGTATCTCGGAACAAAAATGTGTAAATTACAAAAAATTGCAGGGCCATACGCAAACGCACCCAGCGATACGTATGCAGTAGGAAGGTGAATAGCAGCGTGGATGGCTATGCAAATTAACGACGTGTCGATTATTCGTGATTTCGGCCGTTATGGTAATCGAACAAGCAATCCCTTACCATAAAACGCTTTTTTTCCTACCATTCGATGAACCCGGCTCAATTGATTGCTCCGATTACCGGGTTGAATATAATGCATAGTAAATGGAGTTTTACTCAGCACAAGATGATGATGCTGATGTGTCTGAAAGAATGTAAAAAATGTTCTGCCCTTCACAAACAAAAAATAAAGGTTGTATCCTTGCAGCACGTTCCCAAGTGTGGTATGTATCAGACATTGCCTTGTCTCCTGCTAAACCAATAAACTTGACATTCCATAGACAATGACGATCATTATGGTGTCGAAGTAGCTAGCACGTAGGGTACTGAGTCAGGGGGTTACTGAGCACGTAGCACGGCTAGCACGTAGGGTACTGAGTCAAAAACAGGTCTTTTGGAAGATCAGCTCAGTTCCTGTTCATTCCGGATTGATCCGGATCATTTGGGTGGATCAATCATTTAATCGTTCGTTCTCTGCTAAACTTGTCAGTTAATGCCAAATCTGCAGTCAAAGAGAAAGAGAACATCTCACGACTCTATTTTTTGGTTGTTTCCCAAATTGTTTGGATGGTTCCTATAGTTTTTTAGCTCGTTCTCACGATTTATTGAGCACTACCAATTTTGTTTAATGTATTAAGTTGTATTGTATTTTCTTGTATTAAATGTAACGTCTAATAGAACGATACCAAAATCATGAGGAAACTATACAAAAATATATGGGTAATGGTGAATAAATTGTGAGAGATACCTCACCAGCTGATAATGATGAGTGTTTGCACTCATATTATTCATTGAGCTTTTTACAAATTGTTTTTACACTTATCAGAAGGAAAACATACCTTAAACATAAATATATCTCTTCCGGGTCAGTAAATATGACTATCAATATCATAAATATCTTCCACTCCGAGTAAAAGGCACTCTTGTGGAATATTTAAGAAGCTTCCTGGGAAAAGAACCAGAGAACTTCTGTTAAGCTTCCCTTAATTGTCCAACTGCTAAGATTATCTCATAAGGCACATCGTGAGAATGTTTCAAACCAACTCAAGCCTGACTGCTTCGGGTATGAGAAGGCCACAGCAAAGACGTTGCAAATATCGTCTGGTTGCTAAAGTGCTGTGTAGCCTTCGTGCTCACCGGTTGCCCAACACGTTGAAATGTGTGACATAAATTTCATCAGAAACGCTTTCCGGCTAACATATGATACAGTTTCTTTCCTCACCAGCCGGAAGATAAAAGATTTTCCCGTTCACCACCGGAAAAGCTTTGCAACAAGACGCCCTAAGAAAGGATCAAACGAAAAACTGTGCTTCGACTTGGATCTCAGATAAGTATTTGCTCACCTAGGAGTCTAAAGAGTATACGTTACATGTAGGCAGAAGGAAAGGATCGCAAACATACCGAGACATTCGGAAATGGAAACATTCCAATCTGGTACGCATTCCTAAATGTTCTTTCTTGCCTTACCGGGAGCCACCTGAAGGTACTACACATGCCCATGTCGCATGAATAATTAATGTCGCGTAGGATCTTAAGCAGGCTCGATTTCGGAAGCGGGTCCTGGAAGATTGTCACACAAAAACTAGGTATGAACCCATACCAGGAGAAGCAGCTACCCATCATAATTGAATCTAGAACTCGTTTCTTCATATCTCTTTTTACGTATTGGTTAATCGTCCTAGATGAATCTTTTACCACGAAGTAAAATTTTCACGTAAAAACTGCTTTTATGCCGTAATTGAACACTTATCCAATAAGATCCTTTTATCCAGTACTTGTTCGGTTACGTATTATAGCGTGAATCTTTAATTTTGTATGTCCATTAAATACTCTCTATAAGTTGTTGTTGGAATGCCAGCACAAGCTAAATGTAAGCTCGTACTGGCATTCTACTTTGAGAATTTATGCTGTGAGAATTTGTCAAACTTAAATCCGATTTTCTTAATACATTTTGACTCGCTGACATGAAAAAGTGGAAACGGTTTGAACAGATGCGTTTATCCTTTGCCTTAATTTGCTAATGGAGTGAACAATTTATGTTCCGGATAAACTACTTTTCCACTCCAACATTTTCTTTAAAACTTAGAATGAAGTAAAACGGTGTAGAAATAAACTACAGAAGAGAGAACACTTTTGATTTCATTACTGACTTCTGTGTCTGTGTCTTGAAACGTTGCCATTCCATTTTTTTTACTATATCGCTCTCCGTCTGATGCAGAAAATAAATTTGTAACCTGCGCTGAGTTGTTCACTTCAGAAAAATCTTCTTACAAAAGAAAAAAGTACTGCTCGCTGAAGTAAAGGTTTAGTTTTTTTTGCTTTCTTCTTAAACCACAACCGTCACTTGCAGCACAAGTCATGGTGGAGCGGATCTCGACAGCATTTGGCTTTATTTCACGCTTTGTGCTGAAAGGTGTGGCACAAACAAAATGAAAAGCAAAAACCCTCGTCTTTACAATTTTTTTGATGCCGTTCGTTTGACCGAAGGGTTTGTCTCCGAGTACGATAAGTGCCTGGTAGCAATAATGTTTCACTTTTTTCTAGCCCTCTAGGCAACTTGTTGTCGATTTGTTGCGCGTGCCACCGTGGAAGTGTCTACCTTGTAAATTCTTTAACCCGTACTTTACCTGCGATTGTAGCAAACGAGATGAAATACTGCGAAGAAAGCAAACGATGCTAACGGCCAAAAAAAAACATGCTTGTTTGTGCTGCCAAAACTAACGAAAATCAAAGCTCCCAGTGACTAAAAGGCACATAAAACACACCAAACACCACTCAACAGATGCCGTGCAGCGGTCGTCGGCTAGTTGTGCAATATAATCCTGCAATCACCACAAGCATCTTTCAAGCGCTTGTTGTAGGCTCTCATACTTGACGCCTGCTCGAGCCAAAGCTCTTGGTCTCAATTTCACTAGGAAAGTTTTACGCTACATTTCTTTGCACCAAAATTGTAGCTGTGGATAAGGTTGAAATCAACTTTGGTAAACATGCCCATCCCGACCTAGTGATCTTTGGCTAGGTATGCCAGTACGCCGTTACCACTATATTTTTTCTCGTGCACCGCGAGAAAAGACAAGAAAAGCAATCAAGAAAACCCAATTATTCGCAAATGAGATCATTTCAATCTGTTTGCCTATGAATGGAATGTTTGTTGGTTCTTCTTTGCCAACTTTCATGAGTGCGTGCGAACGAAACCATACCCATGCCATGGTACATTTCGCACGCTTTCAACGCCCAAGCAGAGAAAATCAAAGTTTACAAAACCACGAACGCAACACCAACACAAGCGGCAGCATGGCTTGTGTAGTATTTTTCATTTTATACCCATGGAGATTAATATGCATGCTGTGGGTTGAAGAGATTTGTGCTATTGCTATTTATATATCGAATTCCTATTTTTAACTTCGAAGCTTCAAGGGAGTAAACATTGGAAAATGTTGCAGCTTGGACAACTCCGTCTGATTAATAGACTCAAGCAATGGCATGGCGTGTTGGGATAATTGTTTTAATTATAACCTCATCCTTCCTTATCCCAGTTCATTTCCAGCAATTGTCAGTTTGTGGTGATCGTTTCACAACACTTTTTTGTCTCGAAGGTTTCACAACTATCGTGCTGTAATAAGATGACCAAAATCAGTTACAAACATTGTTTTGCCTTTGGTTCACACCTGATCAATGGTTGAGAAGAAAAAAAATCCCGACAATAAAAAAAGATACACAACATCCTCTCCCAGCATTGTGTGGGATGTTTTTACTTTGTTGAAGTGAAACATTTACGCCATGACCCTTTACGTGGCCTTTCTGCTCCTAAAACACCGATCTACACTTGTGTGCTTGACGAGGGTATCGGATGGGCAAGAATCTCTCACTACCCTAGCAGGCACCGATAAACTCCAATAGAGATGAAGGGAGTTGGTGGAAATAGAATCCGCGGTAGGCCTAATGGTTTCCTGACAGCGTGCACGACAAGGGTTGACAAGGTTGCACCAGTTTGGTGAACCTGAAGGATTCACCGCGGAGTATTATGCGCGGAGTATTGTGATAAAATATGACGCGTACACAAGTGCAAAAATTAGCAGCACCCCTGGCAATCAATCACACAGAAAATTGAGGTCGAAGCAAAAATGCAAAATATGTGGCGCAACGCTTCCGGCGTTCTGAACCTCCGTGTTCATCCCTGTATGTGCTACATATGATAAGAATATTTTCTTATTTTTCCTGCTTTTTATTCTGTTTTTAAGGGGGGAAATAGCATGATGTATTAAGCAGACTATCGACTGGATAGCAGCCGCCTGTGCTCGACCCGTTTCTCAGGATGCCTTGAACGACCAGGCGTCTCCATCGATGCGGTGAAGCTTTCACCATGAGTTGGCAACTTTGCTCGCATGGCTTTGTATCGAAAAAAGGAGGCATCTTCTCGGTGAAAAACGGATGATGGCAGAATGGGTAATTTCACTGATTGACGTCAACTGATTCAACGCTCGTGATTTAGTTAGGTGTTAGGTGGAATCGGAGGCCATACCAAATCGGGAAGTGAGGAGTTCTACATCCAGTTGATGAACATTATTTATTTGTTTAATACACAAACAAAATTGAGTCCATCAAAATTTTCAAAGTGATATATTTAATAAAATAATGATCGTTTGTTTCATAAAAGAGTTTTCTTTCGTTATATAATATTTACTAAATATGATTTTCTCTGAAAATTGGCAAATTGTAAAGTAATCAAATCTTTTTGATCAACTTCCCTGGGTAACAATATGAGAAATAATAAACTTTAACCCGAATCATTCTCTCCTCATCTATCACCTTAAATAACTTACTTCGAAACCCTTCATGCACCGTGTGACCATTGAAAAAAGTGATTATTCACGCTTTTTGCCCCGTGAACGTTACGGTCTGCTAAGTTAGCAAGTAGCTTTATCAAGATGTAAGAATTCCCGCCATAAAGTGGGAAACATGCCTGTTTCCAACCAATCCGTTGGTTTTCTCCTACTCTTATGGCACCTAAAAACGAGTTGGTTTGGTTGTGGTTCATTCAACATTAACACTTCCGACCGGAAACTGGTACAGACCGGAAGCTGGGCTCGTTCGTTTCATTTCATCTCTTGATACTTACACGCAGCAGCAGCAACAACAACACACTCCAAAGCCTCTACGAGCGGTGGCAGAAGTCTGGTTGTGGCAAAATGTTTATTATCGTGCCATTATTTCTCCTCGTCTCGACTTTGCTGTCTGCGTAAGTAATTGTTGTTGAATGATAAATTATTCTTCTTAGGACTGTGAAGATTTCCCGGCCAAATCTCAGAATTTGTGAATTTTCTTACACTGCTGCCAAATGGCATTCAAACGATGACAACCAGATTCTTAGTAAACTGTAGGTTACTGGAGCTTTGCGATAATAATGATTGCCTTTCGGTTCTAAACGTTCAACTATGTAACCAGGATGATGCCTTCATAACGCGCCATCTGTGCCCAGACACAGCTGCGTTGTTACGCGGTAATAAAGGAGTTTATTTCCCGCTTAGTCACCTATTGGAACAAATCGCAAAAAAAGAGAGGCAAACACGGCATAACAGTCATGTTTTTTTTATTTATTGCTGCTGGCTGAAGGGGTGAGCTTTCTGTGCCTGGTAGTGTGCGCTAAGTTAATATTCTGAGCAGTGCGTGAATCGTTTTTCGTGTCATCCCCTAAGCTGCGTGTGAGAGGAAGATGCTCAGACGGATACTTGGTCCACTTATAAAGACGAGCTATACGAGATGTACGGCGAACTTACTGTCGTACAGCGTATCAAGCTCGGTAGGCTCCAGTAGGCTGGCCATGTTGCACATAGAAACGGACGACCCAGCCCGTAAAGCCTTTTTAGGCCGTCTACAAGGACAGAGAAGGCGTGGTAGGCCCAAATTGAGGCTGCTAGATGATGTGGAGGCATCAGCCATTAAGGCCAGGATAACGGACTGGCAGACGTAGGTGCGAGACCGTGAGCAGTTTCGGACACTCCTGAGGCAGGCCGAGACTGCAAAGCGGTTGTAGCGCCGGATAACAAGATAACAACAAGAAGCTGTCATGACGAACTAACTCTCCTCAACCAACCAGAACCAACCCGGTAGACGGGGTTGATTGTTTCATATAAAGGGCCAACATGCAATCGTTGCCACCTAATTTTTTCTCTAAGGCATATATTTTTACAGTGCGCATCAAATTTTTGGCTGTAACGCACTGTCCATTGTGTTTGTAAGTCTTCAATTGTTGTAGGATGCATGATAATTATATAAGGTATTTGAGTAGATTTTTACAATTGTATTTTAACATAACACGATTGATACAAAAACTCTGTAATTTGCTTAATTTACGAAAAAATAAAACAAAATGAAATTTTACGAACTCTAAACATACATGCCAATTTTTTTCACTCCAATAAAACATCCAATATTAGCAAAACAATCGTTTTCTTTGAAATTATATCAATGATTTTATCATAACTTAACTTAATTTTAATAATTTCGGAACACACAGTTTCAGAAATTACGTTTAATTTTGTAAATAAAGCCATCGAATTGCAGTCAAAAATTGATACCTTAGAGGCAAAAATTGATGCGCTCTGTCAAAAAAGTATTACTTCAAGGTAAAAATTGTAACACGCTGTCAAAACTTGGTGCCTTCAAGACAAAAATACGTGAGTTATGGTCCAAATTTGGTGGCAACGACTGTGCATTATCTCCCAAATTAGAGCAAATTAGGAAGAGGTTCAAATAAGATAAAAAAATATATCTGTTTAGGGAACAGGGTGCCATGCCAAATTGCATTTAGTGTCGATATATAAATCGTATAAAAATACAGCTAATTCAAAACTGCCGAAAACCTTCTCGCGATTGACTGTTTGTCAAATCATCTTTACCGTTGCAACCACGAAACAGTTTGCTACACACGTGGCAACATGTGGGATGGACCGGCTTAACACATATACTGTTTGATTTATTGCTACAGGACAGCCCGACATATCCAAGACTATTCAGCTTGTTTGGAAAATTTGTTAGAGATAACAGACAAAAAAATTTGTTAGCGATAAAAATTGACAAATCAATTACACTTCACTTACTATAGGAAACTGAAAAAAGTGAAAGAAAATTAACATTGTACCACACCATCACAGCCAGATGCGTCTTATACAGAAACCGTACATTAGTAAGGAAAACACTTTTCAACACAGAAACAAAGACTATTTGCTTGTTACTTTCCCGCCAGCCCAGTAAAACCGTATCCAGTTTTCTCGTAGAATGTGTGAGAGGAACAAACCTGCAGTGCGTCGCGTTACCCTGTTAGATAGCTGAGAACGGCTTTTATGTTATTCTAGATACACACACTCAATCGATCCTAATGACTTCCGTGATACACTTTCTGCTAGAACCGCTATCATCTTATTCATATCGAGCAACAATTACCATGCGAATTATCCTCACCACACAAACACTGAGCCACTGAGAGGTTACCTTCCTGTTGTATCACGGTTATGTAGCTATAATTGAAAACTTTTTGCACTTCTTCTCTTTCCCATCGTAGTAGCATTATGAACGCAACACCACTACACAGACCTCCCTCAGGCCACCATTGTGCGTGTACTTTTTGCAGGGCTATCATTCCGCACACATCAACCATAGCTAAAAACGTTGACCTCACTGCACTGCGATGCAATTATTTGGTGGATTTTGCGGGTTGCTGATAATCCGCATTCCGGTGGCTGATAGCTTTCCGCTTGTACACTGCGTACTTGTTTTTCATACCGCAATACACACCAACACTGAAGTGAGTTGTTAAGCGCTTTTTGGTCGCGTCTGACTGTCGCGTCCCCAAGATGCCACGTTCTGCTGTGTCGGTTTGTAAATGAAAAATGGTTATTTTTCCCCTACCCCATACCGGCACGGGATGGCCGTTTTTGGCCGTCGTGTAGGCTGTGTATGTTGGTAGCGCATCCAGCCTTTCTCATAAGGTCATTTATTTGAATGCCCCAATTTTTTCGATAAAGCACTGCTGGTATGGGAGACTTGTAATATACATTTACACTATTATGATATACATCCGACTAAACTCAGATTTTAATATCACTTCATAAAAAAAACCTCCATGGTAGGTGGAAACGAGGCTACATAATTATTAACATACATACATATAAACAAAGAGAAGGAAAAACTTAGTTTGGCATTTTTTCTGCCCTTTTTACCACTGCTGAAAATTACTGATGACTGAACGTTTCCATCACACCTTGATGGTAGTGGAATACATTTTGCTGCTTCAATCAAACACACCTTTCATACGAACTTGTTGTGAAATGTTGTGCTCCACTTGTGCCACAAAACACTGGTTGGCATAATGGTTTGAGCTGTAGTCGTAGCTTGCCAGGTTGGTCTTTTGGCGCCTTTATTTTGTATGCGTGTATAACAGAGCTTTTCTATTCAACCAACACACCAGCCTACTTGAACCCATTAAGTGAAACAGTTCCACGTTGATGGTGGAACGTTGAAGCCTTTTTTGCTTTTGCTTTCTCCACTGTGCACGTTGGAGATTTTTGATCATGACGAGTGGGTGCATGCTTCTTTGGAGTATGCTTGATACACACACACACACACACACGCATTGAAACACAGTGATATACACGCACATAGCGGCTGTTTTCTTGCCTTTTATGTAATGATTTTACTGAAATGCATGAGCATGTTATCGTGCATGGTTTAAAACCGGTTTATATTATCTGATAAATAACTGAAGCTGTTAGCATTAAATCACACCGGTCTATATCACCGGTAAACATTGGTATCAGAAATTAAACTTTTCTTAAACCATCAAAACAGGTCACAAAAACAAAATTTAACAAAATCCCAGGGTTCTAAAGAAATCAGCTTAAATGCAGCCACACATTTTATGTTTACGATTCAAATAACATCATATAATCGATCCCTTTTAGACAACATGAAGCCTAAAACCATTCCAGACTGCGGTCAAAGACAAACTGACGGGAAACTAACTAGCGTAACGTAACGTTCAATCGTGTGAATGAACAAACCCCGAATAAAAGCTCCGAACTGGGATGGTGTCAGGGCTCTTCACACTTCAATCTCGGGTGTAAATGTTTGCTTCGGCAACTGTTCGGCGAATGTTCGGTCCTTTTCAATGTCATGGCGCAAGTTACATTTCCCCTATCCAGAGTTCGCCTAACTCGATGACAGTTTAAACGTCTGTTTTCCTGCCACGTTGCTAATGCATTTTGTTTTAGGTAAGAGGAGCTTTTCCGATTTTGATTTTGCATGGTCGTACCATAGCGTGGCGAGCGTCCATCCCACGATAGCAATATATACCATCAAGGAGAGCAATCCGATGACCACAGAAACAACAGAACCATAGAACCATAGAAAGCACACGTAGATAAGATCAAAGAAATAGATGGAAATTGACATTGTGTTGTATTTATTAGTAATGATTTAAAAAAGTCTTGTTTTAGGATTTCATTAGCTTTCCAGTAATGTATTTTACTTTTCATTCAATTCATTTTTATTAAAATATTATCCAATTGTTATCTAATTAATAAAAAAAATAAAAGTAAGATTCTTTCTTACTTTTATTCAGGAGGAACGGTCCAAAAAGGTCGTATTGTTTAAGGGTTTTTTGTTATTACGCATATATTTATTGCGAATTTTGATTTTATTATTTAAAAAAAAAAACGGAGGAAAATTTCATGTGCTTATTTGTAGCATTATTGATAGTAATTAATGAAAAGTAATATAGATTCAACAACTCAAATATAATCTTTCCTACTCGTATCAGATCTCTTCATCTCTCGTTAAAAACAATAGAACATAACCATAGCATTTGGTCATTGTGATTAATTTCTCACAAATAATAGAAAATTTAACAACTGTATTTAATTATGATATAACAAATGTTTACGAAAAAATCCTTATGACACACACGACGATCAAATGAAATACTTATAATTAAACAAATTTATGTACCCTTTCTCTGGATGCAATGTTTCATTATTATAAGATCAAAACGCTACTACATGTATAAACATGATTAAGCTTTATTACTTACAATCAAATGTTTTAAACATATTTTAATGATTTTAGATTTGATTAAAATGTTTTGTATTGCTTACTTTGTATTACAAGCTATTTCATCGGATCATTCGCTGAAAATGGCGTTTCATTTCATTATACAAAATGTTTGTTATCTCCGTTTTCTTAACGGGTTTAGGTGAAATGTTAAAAATGTACACTACTGTTAAGTATTTGTGGAATCAGAATGTCTCGGCCATTCACGTTTGCTAAACCACAAAGAAAGGCAACTGGTACACAACAACAAAAAACGAAAGATAAATTCAAGCATATCAATAAAGCTTCTCTAGTCTAGGCAACCTACACTGCACAGTGGGCAACGGCCATACAAACGCCGGGATGAAAATCAATTCCTCGTGCTATTGCAATTTTTCTTCATTTAATACCATTGCTCTTACTATACAGGGCAGTCCTATACTAAAATCGTTAAGACAGAAAAAAAACCTTAATAATTATCTCTCACAACATTGCATTATTGTGTAGTACTTAACAGCATCAGCAACTATTGTTAAGAATTTAAACAAAGGCGGAATAAAACGGGCAGAATAGATAAAGTGGCAGAATAGATTAGAGCTTCGTAGAGTAAGGTTTGGGAGTAGTGTCGTCGGAAGATAGAATAAAGAGTACGGAGTAGAAGGCTCTACACGTTCCTTACTAAAAACATTTTTTTAAGTATTACGCGCTAAAAAAGCCGAGATTTTCATGGTTAGTTTTGAAAAGAGCTGATTCCTTTTTACGACCTTTTTAAACTTTTTTTATCTTTACAGCTTTGTTTATTATGCCTGTTTGTTTCAAATGCCCGTTTATGACAGGTAGTTCGATACTCGTGGTGTATGGCTCATACAACAACACGTCAAAATCGGTCGTGCTATTTTCAAGAAAAAGTTCAATAACTTTCGGGGTCGCGGATGGTCGCAGCTAATTTCAACGTCAAAACGTAGGAAAAATGTTGATCTTTCCTATGATATACGACTCACGAGTGAAATCGAATCGAATCATAAAAAAATTTACTCTCCAAAATGAAAATATCCAAAAATTTGGCAGTGATGTTTGGTTTTCAATCATTTATGAACTTTAAAAACAAGTTTTTGCAAAATATTCAGATATAACATCAAAGTATGACAATGAACCTCTCCAACGACACATTAATTATCAAAATCTAACCATCATATACTAAAATATGATGGTTTATGTTCGGTCGAAAAATAGCTCAAATTTGGGACAAAAAACACAAAGTTTACACTTTGATGGCCTACATCTCAGTAAGTTTAAGATAAAAACGTGAAATGTTTTGGTTTCAACTAAGTTTAAGTATCTATTTTAAGAAAATGATTATGGTGCTAACCTGCGATGAAGTTGGTTTTTCGATTTTTATACAGGCGTTTGCCCAATGTGCACTGGTCGAAGCCAATATTCCCTTAAGGTTCAGATATTATCCAATGCTAGCCCTTCTTCCCTTGGTCCTTGGAAAGCCTGACAGCAACCATTAGCTTGTTTTCGACCCATTAGCCAGGGAAGCCCTACGGATTTACTCTTCATGCCGCACAGATGATGCGACGACAGTCCGTATTGTCAGTTGTTGGAGGTTATCTGATTTTAGCTCTGGCGTTGAGCAAAACGGTTGAGCAGACAAAAGAGAAATGTCAACCGACGGAGTTTGGAAGAAATTATTTTGGGTGGTCAAACAAGGAAAATTACCAAAATCAAATCAGTTAGCATTTACAAGAACTGCCACATTGATGCATAAAAGACGCTTCAGACAAAGTTATAACCAATTTTCCTGAGGAGGTAATTTTAAGTACCAAAAATTTTAATACTGCAGATAGAATTATGTCTGCTATATAACAAATTTAGTTTTTATTCATCTTTTCAATTTCTTCTTTGATGAGGGAATTCTTAATGATTTTATATAGCACACCTCTGACGATAAACGAGATAAGCTTTTGTGTGCAGTGAAACATCATCAAACTAGGGAGTAAGAATTTTGACAGATGCGTTCGTTTTGAGTCAACTGGAGTCGTTCCCGTTCCGATGGAAGACTTTTTGGTAGGTCGAACAAACTGGACCAATGATTTCAATCGACATGTGAAGTACATCGTCGTACCATTAAAATGAATGTAGAATGTAGAAGGAAAGAGGATACGTGGAAAGAGATTGCGTTTGAACTGTAAACTTTATTCACTTTCATCTACTTCGCTTGGCTTCTCCCGCGTATATGTTCCGCTCTAGCTAAACCTACCGCGACGCCAGTTCGATTGACATCAGCACAAGGTGATCCTAAATTCATTCTTTGACAACCGTCTCATATCCCTTGTCTGGCAACTGACAACTGTCTCCTATTTCCTGCATGAATGCATGAAAAAGGTATATTGATTGATCCCAAGTTCTGCACAAACTGTATCTAACAGTACTGGTTTAAGATACTGAAACGTTCGGGCGAAATAATTTAAGAAGTTAGCGAGTTGTTTAAATAACCACTGGGCGTTTGGAGCTGCCTTTCAACCGGAGCAAATTGTGCGGTGGTTTAAGTGGAGGATGGTATGCATAAAATGTTCAATCAGTTAAGAGAATGTTTCAAACGGGTAGTTGAATTATGAAAGCATTCAGTAGAGGCTTGCAATCATGTCATCTTCATATAATCTCCACAGAATTACCTTGACATTGTGCTCTGTTTGGCTATTTTTTCAATTTTTCGTAAACAGTTCATAATTGAAAATACTAGCCATTTTATAAAGAGAAAAATCAATTACCAAAATAGGATCTCAACTGTCAGCTTAGTCCAGCCGCTTTTCCCGCAAGCTTGTGCTCTCATCTTCCGACGCGAATATCCTTCAAGCGCAAGCACACGGACACGTATACGAATGACCGTAATATGCAAAGCATGGAACTAATTCAATTCAGAGTAAAAGTATCAGAAAAGTAAGTTTAGATCTCCATAAACCATTGCCACCGGAGGCGTTTTTCGACTATGTTGGACAAAGTTTGTGAAGCTTTGGGAAGAATGCTAATAAGTGGAGAACGTGCAGCACATTCAACAGCTTTAACCGAAAGCCAAATGGCTATTGGTTAGAAACAATTTAATAAGAAATGTTGAATAGGGGAGCCGTCCATAATGCAGAATAGTTTGTTTTGTGGTTTTTATTTCTTATTCGTCCGTTGCTGGCACTATTTTTGGGGAGAGCAAAAAGATTTTCTCATAATTTAGTTGAAATGAGAAGATAAAAACTAATCATTTTTTGTGCTGTTTTGTAAAAATTGACTACCTAGATCCAGAACAAGTAACGTTGAATGGTTTTACCTTTAATACATCTAGGACAGTGGTCTTCAACTTGAGGACACTGAAGGTTCTGTATGTAGCTTGCCACGCTATGGAGTAAAGATTAATCCAGCGCATATCTGCCTTTAATAATGATATTTGAGTTATTTATTGCGGCCCGTGGAGGCTTTTACGTGGGGAGGATTACATCTCAATAAGATCTGCCGCATGGTGAAGATCTCATCAGTGGTTGATTTTCCGTTTCGGAATCCTCTTTGATAGTTTCCGACTATCTCTTCGACGTGCGGGGCAAGCAGATCTTGAAGGACCAGGGAGAATATTTTATAGGCGGTATTCAACACTGTAATACCCCTGTAGTTGTTGCAGTACAACCTACCTCCCTTCTTGTATATGGGGTAGATGATGCCGAGATTCCAATCACAAGGCATCAACTGGCATCGCGAAAGAATTGGTTTAAAATTAACAGTCATTAAAAATTAACCAGAGTCGTTCAAAATTGCTAGAATTTGGCATCGCGAACGCATTGAGTTCATTTGTTAATTTTAACGACTGGTCCTATGCCGCCGTTAAACAAACGACTGTCAAGAACGTATGCGATGCAAATTAACAGTCGTTTAATTATACTGCTCGTTTTTTCCCCGTGTTTGCAATATGCGATATCGAGCAGTCGTTAACTGTTTTGACGATCGTTTATTTTAACAGAAATGAACAACATATTTCATATTTCATACATATTTCAGCTCATTTCTTTTACTTGACTATCGAAAAGTGGAACGCTTCTTTGTTGTTGCAAATTTGAACATTCTACTTTACGTGAGCTGAATCAATGCATACATCATGAGCAAGGCATAAAAGTCTTCTTCTTCTTCTTCTTTGGCTCAACAACCGATGTCGGTCAAGGCCTGCCTGTACCCACTTGTGGGCTTGGCTTTCAGTGACTAATTGATTCCCCCCCATAGCAGGATAGTCAGTCCTACGTATGGCGGCGCGGTCTGTTTGGGGATTGAACCCATGACGGGCATGTTGTTAAGTCGTACGAGTTGACGACTGTACTACGAGACCGGCATAAAAGTCACATCATCTTAATTTTACTGTCGGCGAACAGCCTGAAATGGGCCTGAAGCCTGAAATGGGCATTTTTAATTCAAAACCCTTTATTCGGTGCTCTCTGTGCTATCTTATTAACCTTATTAACTTTTTTTATCATCCGTTATTGCATGTACCAGTGCACTGGGCCGAAAAAGGCGCTAAGCGGTCGCTAGCTAGTTTACTCCCCTTTTGTATATATCGATTGTGCACCAGTAGCGATATTGCATTTCGAGTGAGATCCTTTCTCGTTTGTTAGCAAAAAAATCAACTGCACCGTAAGCAGTGGTGCGTCCCAAAACAACGATCCACCCATACCCACAAAGCCACCCGTACCGCAACGACTAGGTCAATGTTTGAGGAAGAAACGAAAGCAAATATCATTCTTGAAATGAATTACGGTAGCACCAGCACTGAAAAACGATTATGGTGAAGAATTAAAAATCGCACCATGATGAGAACACAATATTTCTGACAAAAAAACCCGCAAAGCCTGCGGCCAATGCCATCACGGATTGATGTGTTGAAAACGAAGGCTAATGTGTGAGAGCCACCGTGTGAAGGGCAATATTGAAATGCACATAGGGTTGCGCGAAAACATGCCGACCGGGATTGGCATAACCGGAGCAGTACGTGCCAGTAACACACGCTCTAGCTATGCACCACATCCCCGGTGGATTCCTAATCTAAAGTCACATTGAACTTGTCTGTGGCCTCGGTTGGTATGCCGCTTCGGTTGCATGATAGAAAATCTCATTCCACCATTCGCCCATTCATAGACCGGTGTGTGTTGAATTCGGCACAATCACGAACATGCTCTCTCAAACCAATAATGAAAACGAAGAAGAGAAAATGGGAAAAATGGGGAAAAATGGAATATTGCATGATCACATTTCGGAAATTCAAACTATATTCCCAGCATCCGGTGATGCAATCAAAATTCTTATATATTTCTTTTCAAAAATACATCCATAGCCCGGAACGATTTGTTCATAAATTATGGAATATTCGTTTCATTTTTTTCATTCGCTGTATCCGGAATTCAATGTACAGGAGTCAAACCCGTTCATAATCGGGAGGAAGATCGTACTGAGAGCCTAGGAAACATGCCATTGTTGCTTCACTGTCTAACGTAGGAAAACAGCTTGCACCTGTATAAAATGGTTGTTCCGCTACGTATACTTTATCACGAACAATAACGAAAACGAAAATTGTCCCCACACAGTGCAAACAGTCTGCAATCTTGCCAACTGTTTGTGACGAAGTCGTTTGCCAATTTTGAAATGTGATAAAATTCATCCATGGGCTGGTGTATAGCTTATGAATATAATATATTGTGAATATAATATATTGTATTTTTACAACGTATCACCAAATATGCGCTAGAGTTTTGCAAAAAAATAACGAATACGTTTCGTCAGTTATGGCACCACTGTGTTCTCATCCTACTAGTCATCATTAACCTGTATGAGGCCTGGATTGCATGAACTTAAAAATTCCATCCCCATGGAGGCGCTGATGAATGTGAATCGAACCTAACATGCTATCGATAGTCCACATGTACCATTGGTTCTAAAGTCTGATACGATGCAATCCTTTATTATACTATTTTATCTATATACCCTCTACCATTTTACTAATCAGCTTGACTAATCGTGTTGCGAAAAAAATATTCATCCTGTACAGCGAAATCCTTCATCGTCTCGAACGATAAGACGGTTTTCTAACGGGAAATGCATTCAAGTGAACTGTAAAAACATAACAGCATCTGCACGCACTGTTGTGCAAAAACTTACTCATGGTTGAAAAGGTTCAAGGATACAAAAATTTATCCAGCGTCACCCCGTCAACACAATGCTTACCTGTGAACGAGCACAAGAAAACAAATGTGTCACTGGGTCGGTGGGTGTGTGTGTGGATGAAAAATGAAGGCGAGCATATGCAGGGTTGCATCAAGCAGTTTCGTCCATGATCATCGCTAAAGCATCCTTGTACACTTGGCATATGCAGGAATGGAATAAAAATGGAAGTAAACTTACTCTTCTCGCGATTGCTGGAGGGTGCATGAAAGCTTATGCCAAGGTTCGAAACGTTTTGCTTTATTTTCCTGCCCTCCTAAGCCGTACTTGAGTAATGAAACATAGTGAGAGAAAGGAGGAAAATCGGAACAAGCATTTCAACTGAAATCGGTTGCTGCGGAGAAAATCTACGTTCGATTTGTTTTATGGTTTTTAAAAAATCTATAGATACTTCGATTTTCACTGGATAATGTGTGTGAATGGGTGTGAATGTGAATTATAAATTAAGTTGAAAAGTGATTAGTTATTTTATTTTAATAAAATATTATTCACTTAAGTGTTGTTTAGAGAGGAATATTCTTATCATGCCGACACCAAGTTTTTATATCTGGATATAACAGTTACACTCTAATTTATATTATCTACCAATTCTGAAAAAAATGGCCTGCTCTGTTTAAACACCACACGCCCTCTTCTAACGTCCTACGCGGACATGCTGGCCCTATACAGGCTTTCGAGACTTATCACACAGCCGGATAGGTAATCCTAGCTACTAGGAAACAGGCCATTCTAGGTTTGAGCCCACGGCGCGTTGAGTCATACGAGTTGACGACTGTACCAAGGGACCGCCCCAACAACTCAAGTAATAAAAGTGATTAATACAGAAAATAACCAGGCCTTTTCCAACCACTGTGCTGATTAATTCTTAAATAATTTCTACAATTGAAAGACTATCAGAACTTGTTTAGTGTAGATTATTAGCCTCATGAAAAAATTGGCGTTTGAGCTTAACGCACACAGACCATTCACATGGTTATCGTTTCTTTAAGTTATTTAAGTTGCAATTGTTTATTGGTTTCATACATATTTGTACAACTGAACCAATATAGTATGATGCGTAAAAGAAGTTACCACTTGTAAATATGTAAACCCGCATATTGTACACTGTCCACATGATTGAAATAATTGTCGACTTCGATTGAATAGCTATCAGTTCCGGCCCAGTTTGTTTTTTTTATCGATACGATTTTGCTTCTTTTTTTTTAGTCTTAGGGTAAACGTACCTATAGTGGTGGTAGTACCAATAGTGGTGGTATTGTACTAAATTATGGTCTATACGGCAAATAAAAAAAAACTTATTTATGTTAGTTTGAAATGTTCTTTAGCCTTTTACAAAGGGTTTTAAAGATAAATGGGGCCATTCCGTTACTTTGTAAACTAACAATTCATTATTTTATGAAATGTATCAACATTCGCCCAAAATTTTTAGGATTTCATAACAAAACTCATATTTCTGTTAACGTTCTAAATGACCACATAACCACATAATTACTAGTTTTTCACCATAAATGTTATGAAATGTTATTGTTTTACTAAAAATGTTTGCCTTGTAACCGTATTTATCCATTTTTAAGTGTTTTTTACCAAAGTGCCATCATAGGTACACAAAACATGCATGTTCCTATTGTGGTTATAGTTATAAAATCAATAAAAACAAGTCATTTTACATATTTTCGATGATATTTTTGATATGTTGTACTGTTTTCACCAAAAGAAGCAACAGAAATGAATTTTATGTAGGCAATTTACCAAAACAGGTTAAATTTGCTTATTTCTTTGAATGAAAAATTGACTTCAAATCAAGCATACTCTTCCGGGTGTGGGTTAACGACAGGTGTGATGCAGTACTTTAGTCAATAGTTTCATCAATGAAATTTAAACATTACTATAGGAATACAATACGACGACTATAGGAACCATACCACCATACAACGAAGCAGTCACAAAAATATGATTTTTTTCGTAAATTAGATGTTTTTTATGGTAAAAATGGTTGTGATTGCGAAGATAAAACATATTTCATTTGCTATGTGTTAAAATATTCTGAAATTGTCCTTCTTGACGCTTCAAATCTATTAAAACACATATGTACCACTACAAATTACATCATTATTGGTACATTTACCCTACTACTTTTCTGATAATTGCTACTCGAAACTGAATCATAACCCTAGCAAAATTTCGAAAAATATAAAATGCTGTATTTAATTTAAGTTTATGTTTAATTTAAGTAATCTACTTCAAAGATATGAAACAGGCTATTGTAACACTAAAAAAACTTCATAGGTATGCTTAAAC
This sequence comes from Anopheles coluzzii, assembly GCF_943734685.1. Lineage (NCBI taxonomy): Eukaryota > Metazoa > Arthropoda > Insecta > Diptera > Culicidae > Anopheles > Anopheles coluzzii. Next base: position 39,861,887 of record NC_064671.1, on the reverse strand, counting down.
CACAACAATTGCAAAAAATGACGGTGATTTCGCGCTGTGTAGTCCATCGTATGAATCATAATTAAATGTTTCTATCTGTTACTTCTCATGAGGAAACAAATTTAATATTAAGAAAATGCAATTTTAAGTTTATGATTTAGAAACAAGCTTCTAGTTGATCCTTCATGCACATTTTGAAAATCTACTTAGTAATCATAACAGGTCATTCCTTGTCTTGTCATATCTGCCCTATCTTGTGATTTTATTATAATTGATTATTTCGTGTACATTAAAAAATAATATTGAATTTTCCATTTCATTTCAAACAAACAAAAAGACTAACAAACTAACAAACAAACAATACAAAATGATTGAATCATGTGATTTTTCATTGAATGATGATTCCAAGAAGCACATGTCATCCATTACGATAAAAATCAAAATAAATAAAAATAAATCAAATCCTCTCGCCATGCTGCCGTTAAGCGGTTTACCAGGTATTCGTGACGATAAGTTAAATTGATTAACAAGTAAAGGCTCAAAAGGGTCACAGAACGATAATGGCTCCACTTTCATACCTCGCTGAAAGGACAATTTACCATTCGATACGATGTAGTGATAATGGTTTCGCAACGTTTTTGATGAATCAAATGATGTGATTAATTCATGCTCTGTCCAAATTGCATCATTTTGTCATTCAAAACTACTGTTCAGTAGCGAGTTAAACGTCAACACCGGTAGAAATAATGTTGTAACATATTTGTTGTAACGCATAATTTACATTTCGTGATGGTTGAAATTCGTGGTCCGAAGGGTTTTGGTGTTTTTGCTAAGTAACCAGACAGCCCTATGATTACTCAAGTAACTATTTTTTCCTTCGGCTTTTTTTTTAAATATATTTTTGTTTGTACATTTCAGTCCATTTAAAAAGAAATACGCTCTCGTCGCTTGGAAAACATTGTCAAAATACATAATAATTTAATCAACAATTCCCAACGAATACCAATAATTGAAAAACTAACCTTTACATCAAAACACACGCGTTCGATTGGAAATAACAGTATGGACAGCAATTGAAAAAAATGCAAACAAAAATTAAACAAAACGGTACTGTAGACGGATGTTTACTTTCAAGGGATGGCAGGTAGAAAATAAAAGCTTCCAAACGAGAAAGATAATGTATTCATATTAAAATCAAATATTATACCTCCACCTTCCGCTGCAAAAGCGTAAAGGAAAAAAAGGCTAGTATGTCCGTTTAATTGATCCCCAGTATGGTCCCACAGTGCCAGATAATTTAAAGGCCTGTGGACCCGTACCGATGAGTGGCGAGCAAAAGGCACTTAAAACCACGGACAGGTAGAAATAACATAAAAATAACAAACAACGTACACCCGCCGAACAGAGCACGGCGCGCGTTAAAATTAGAGAAATTGGCAACAAACGGATAAATCTTTTGCTGTCCACGAAAGAAAAGTTTTCCGTGGAATCCATTTTTGCGTGGCTTCCGTGTTTTATGGCCTTGCTCGTAAATAAAATGGCGCATTTTCCGAGGGTACAAAATTGTTGGGAGGTGCGGTCTGGGAAATAAACATTCCTTCTCGTCCCAGCGCTCAATTGATGCCGAGCAATGACAGCAGTGTATCCCTTCCGACAAAGGTGTATGGTGATCTAAGTGTGCTCGTGTCTCTCGCGGGGTTTTACATGGGAGCTTTATGGGGCGGTAATTTTGTTGATCCTCACTCTAGTTAGCATTAATTGGCGTGCCGTCGGTATGAACCTTTGGTTCGCTAGTGGCCAGTTTTGGTTTCGGTTTACTGCCGAGCGTTTCAACGATATTTCAAAGCATAACGGTGTGCCAACAATCATAAGCACCGGAAATAGAGATTTAAAATAAAGAACGGAATATTTGTAGTGATTTGCTTGTAAAAATGTGGTATTTTATTTCTAGTTTAAATCATTTTTAGCACACGGATAAAGAACATAATTCAAATAAACAGCTAAACATTATTTGGTTGTTGTTTGATTGAATGATTTTTAACATTGCAGATGAATTTGATAAAATACATCTACATAAGATGGTGATCTCTCTACTAGCGTTCTCTCTCGATTAAAACCACAGTGCTGTTTAAATTTGGAAATGGTTAAGCAATTAAGATAATTTGGACATATGATAGCGTCTGTGACTTTTTATATTTCATCTGGAGATATTTTTGGGATGTATCGGACAGGTAACATAATGTCAACATTTATACATAACATTAACAATATAAAATTGAATACAAAACAGTTTTTGCATGTTAAAGAATCCATTCAATTTTTTTTGAATTTATGGATAAATATATTGGGTAGATGTATCAAAAGTGTTATAAAACTTGAATTGAAAAGAAATGATTGAAGTAATGTAAAGTGTTAGGAAGACAGACATATAAATATTTTAACATTTAATGGATCCTATAGTGAAAACGACAACTGTTCCTTTAGTGATGGTAGTCAAAGATATCTAAACACTCTGTATAAATAAAATGGAAGCTATTTTTGAAGCTGTTTTCCTATGAAAAGCGAGGATTACTGCCATAATATTGAATTATTGGTTAAATTGATCACAAGAAAAGTATAAACTTGTAGGATGAAAATACAACATGTTGCAGAAGCAGCAGCTTTCTTTCTTCAACTCAAATTTGAATACGTGTCTTTAACAGCACTACTTTATTGCTTAAATATCATACAACGTTGCACAGTAAACTTTCGTGGCGCTGTGACTTCTCATGGTCTTACACTAAAGATACACAATTAACCTAGCAGCAGTTCAATGAGCTCCTAAATAACAAGTTTGTTCCGTTCCAGTGACTCACTCGTTATGTTAGAGACTATTTTCCATATAATTTGTTTGAAAAGTTAAATAATTGTGAAAAGTAGTCGAGCCTCATTTTCATCTGAATGATCATTTCGGTTTTTTTTAAAATATTTTTCAGAAATGAAAAAAATCATTCAACCGATCGGAGAGGGAAATTTAACGATTTAACTGCACAGTCAAACAAAAGGGTTATCAGCGCCGGTAACTGGATGGAGGAAGGGAGCAAGTGTTGTGAGGCACGTTGAAGATACATAGAATGTATAATCCTTAGGTGAGTGAGTTCACTTCACATTGTCACACTGACGCTAGCTGAATGGGTGACGATGAAATATAAAAAATATCTGTGGGAAAAAAGAAGTGATTAACGAACTGAAGACGCCATGCAATTTGCTGCGAGCCTAGCATCAGCAGGAAACTTGTGGCCTGGCCTGTCCCAAAAAACAGGAGCTTTCCAATTCAATACCACCAAGGGGCACACTAAAGAGTTGGTTAAATACGCGGACACGAGCGTTCCTAATACTGGCTCTCGTTTGCCTTTACCAATTCTTCATAAAAAAAAAAAAACAAGAAGCATAACCAGCTACGCTTGGACGTGCCAATGAGGTGGAACGACTGCATACCATTTTTTCAGATTTGACTACATTAAAGAGAGCATTTAAATTCAATCATACATTTCACAAAAGGATGACAGCTAAAACCACAGCGGAAACTTTTCTCCCTTTATCATTTGCGTCCAATTCCATCCTAGGTCGGGCGGTTGCAAGAATAGGCGGAAAGGGATGTTACGCGCCGTCTCTTAGCGGCTTGACTTTCATTCCGGGGTGTATATTCTTTTGAATGACATAATTTGCTTCATCTCGTAATCTTTCGTTATCGGATGATGGTGAATGAAAAATATGACCACTCTTTTATTTTTGCTCTCATCACTGCGCTTCAGCCGGTGCACTCGTACTTCCGATTGGATTCATTTCTCGCTATTGTGTGCAATGTGGATTAAGATTCGCTTTTGATTTCAATGTAAGTAAAGCCACTGGGTGGATGTGATTGTGGGATCGTGATTTTTTCTGGTATGTTACAGTATCTTGTTTTCCACAGAAATGATTTATTGGCCTCTGCCATTTGAATAAGTAGTTTAAAAAGTGTTCATGCTGCACGATGATTGGTATTAAAGTTATCATTTGTTGTCAATTAATTGTGTCTTCAAGACCAATTTTCGTGATTTATTTGTTAGACATTTGGTTTAGTAAAAAGTAAAATTGACTTTATTGAAATTTATACTTATCAGAAGTATTATAGGCGTAGTTAACAAATAATCTAATGTAAGCAGATTATGTACAAATTGTACAATTCTCATCAGTTTGTTTTCTTGTGCACAAATGAGCACATATCCCACTGAGCAATAGAGACTTACTTGAGATAAATGAAATTTATATGTATTTTCGATCAGTAGTAGCGGTTCAAAGAAACCGTTCTGCTGAAACTTTTTTCTTTCCGCTTTAAAAAATCAGGAATTTTTGGCACTTTTTCTCTTAGTACAATAGACATACTAAAATTTTCTTTTATATTGGAACCAGTTTAAGGTTTCATGAGTCATTCGTTGAGTTTCAGTCACATGAATCTTCAGCGATGAATGATTCGAATATCCACTCAGATCTTCATAGGTTCAAAAATGCCCGTTGTGGGTTCAAGCCTCGCATGAAACATCTCTCCGAAGCAAAACAAACTATCTGGTTGCGTGGTACTTTCCAATAATTCTCGAAAACCTGTTTAAGCTGACATAACCACATAAGTTCTTACGCCAAAGAAATAGAATAATAAAATGATAAGCTCTACGAATCTTCAAAAGATTCGTGAATGTTTAAAGATATACGTATTTTCGAAATACATAAATCTGTCGAGGTTCACGAATCCTTAAGATGGAATGAATCATTTCAAGAATTCATTCAAATTGATGAATTCATGAGATTCATACAACACTTCTTCTTATTCTTCTTCTTTTTTAGCTCAACAACTGTTATCGGTCAAGGCCCGCCTGTTCCAGTTGTGGGGTTAACTTTCAGTGTCTTATCAATTTAACACTCTATAACAGAGCAGCACGTAAGGCGGCACGGTCCAATTGGGGCTTCAACCCACGACGGGCATTTTGTTTAGTCGTACGAGTTGACGACTGTACCACGAGATTTGAAAAAATAAACTTATTGTCTTCGCTGACATTCTGATTAAATCTATTGAATAACTTTGAATGAATAACTGTTTACATTTATTTTGCGACATTTTAAATCATATTCTTAAGTGTTGCCAGTTATATAAAACTATAAACACATTTTAAAAGACATACATGTTCTGATTAGGATATTGATCAGAATTAAGTTAGAGACCCTTCAGAATTGTGTAACCAACTCGAGACATTTTTGATGACATCTTTGTTAGTTCACATTTTGTCAATGCCTGCCTTTCATATTGCATGAAATGAAACCATGTACAGTGAAGTACTATGAAACAGTTTTTTTTAGTTTTACATTTTTACATTTTTATTTCAATACATAATTTATATTAATGTTATTTATTTATATATTTATAATTGTTATTAACGTAAACTAAATTCATTTCGGAGTGTATCTTAAGGGCTTTCGTCTTGCCAGTCTCATATTTTTAAAAACTTTATTCAATTGTACCATACAAACACATTGTACCTCAAAATTATTCAATACTGTACCTCAGTACTTTGCACAACGTTTGAAAATGATAATTTTAAATCCACACAAATTCACTGAATCAACCATCAGCCATCATCAACACGAACATCACGGTTATGCTGTCGGTAATTCCATGGCCTAACAAGGAAGCAAAAAAAATAAACAGCAACACATCAAACAAGTGATGACGGTTTTGCCAGTGTCAATTTTCAGCTGGAAAACCACCACCACGGTGACGGCCAACGTGACAAAACGAATACTTTTTAATAAAGTCATAAAAAATAGTACCCATTCGACAACAGATCGCGAGGAAAGATGGCAGTGTACTGCGTTACCATCTGGTTGCTTGCCTTAATAAATATTAATAATAGCAACAGCAGCCCTCTCTACAAAATTGTGGAAAGGGAGGCTGAACTGGCTGATCGTACGGAATCTATTGCCATGGATTTCAGCATTTTTTATGGTGGAATAAAAATATCATCAGCTTAATCACCAGTCCATAAAAAGTCGACGGTAACCATTAAACCGAAACACGCTCCGGTTGTGGACGGCTTACGTGTGACTAGGCCAGGGTACCCGGCTCAACCGAATCCTGAGGAAGGCGGGCTGGACACGTTCCGTGAAAATCAACACACATCGGCTACACATACACACTCACATCGGTTATCAAGATCGGAACGGAACCATTAAAAAGGACCGTTTAACAATCGTTGTCGGGCAAATACTAGCGGGGTGGACTGTAAGGTTATTAAATTTTACATTCTTTATTGCATCTCATGCTGCAGGGGGCTGCGGCCGATATCAACGACAGGCGTCGACCAAAGCTATCAACCGCTTGGGTTGGTATCTTGGTTGAGTTATTCCGCCTCATGTAGGGGAGGTTTGGTTTGGATGGTGCCTGTCGGAGTAAATTTTATTTTGTTTTCCACTCAAAAACCATCTATCTTTTTTTATTCATCTTTTTTGTGGATAGGATGATGAGAAAGCTTCAACAAGAAAATGTCTTTAAAGTTTCCGTACCACTTTGTGGCTACATCGTTTTACTAGCAACTTTTGATGGCGTCAGAATTTTAGTTGCTCCATTATTGAACTTATTGCAATTTTTTATTTCTTCTAGGCACAACAATCGCTGTCGCTCAAGGCCTGCCTGTTCCCACTAGTGGGCTTGACTTTCACTGACTGATTGATTTACCCATAGCAGGATAGTCAGTTATACGTATGGGGTCACGTTCCATTCAGGGCTTAAACCTATGACGGGTATGTTGTTTAGTCGTACGAGTTGACGACTGTACCACGAGACCGGCCCAAGACATTATTTATTTTATTTTATGCAGAGCGAGCAAGAGCTTAATTTTATTCTTTTTCAGTATATTTTATGGAGTATAGAAAAAAGCAGTGTAGGATAACATCGTTTTATGTTGGTCATAAAAAAACATGATAATATAATTTTTTAACCCTCCCTTTATAAGCATGTAACTTTTATGTGTCTTTTACTAGGACTTATTGTGCGAACTATTGAAGTGTATTCGTTCTGCGCTCTCAGGCATCCGGTGACCAAATGTTGGACAAATAAAAATGCATTAAAGACTCGGTATGGTGCTTTAAAATGTACATCCTAAGGACTAAGAGGTTTTTCACAGATGCTCTAAACCACGGGAAACCGTATGTTTAATCGTAATCGAATGACCTGCTTACAAAAAAGTGTTTCGAGTAAGTTCCCGATTTGTTGTCATCCTTAATCGAGTAACGAGTGTTTTGACAAGAGCTATAACAACTGGAACAAATATTATCATTGTGTCATTTGTGCCGATTGCCTGACAGCCCCTCGCTAAAGGAGGGTTTTTCATATCTTTATTTTTTTATCTTATTGAGCAAAGGAAGCTCACAGGAGGACAATTACATTGATGAGCGACTGGCAATGGGCTGACAGCTGGACACGCTTGTACAATGTGAAACAGAAATGCATTCGAAACAGTAAATTGTCCAGCATTCGCTGATGTCCTCGGTATTGTAACAGATGTTCCTCTCCCATTTGATTTTTGCTGTATGTTGTTGTTGTTTTGTGCCAGCTCGAGGAACTGGACTGAATGTCGCCAATGTTGCGCGATGCCTTGGTTGTCATGGAAACGATGACATGCCAAGCAAAACGGTTGAATATCCATTTGTAACGAATCCATAAATACGAAACATGAATCGATTTCACCGTCAAGCTTCGCTTGATTGCATCGCTTGTTTAAATCACTCCATAAATTTGATCGTTTCTATTGCAACATGTGCTATTATACAATTGTTTGATTAAACACTATTACATTGTCCATTACTTATTGTGCTCTTTGTGTACCATAATTTTGAACCTACAAATGAGTGAAATAGCAGTATGAAATATGCAAAGCGAGCACAGTACCTTGTATGTTTTTCGCGTGAGAGTTTTCGCTTGTATGCGTGAGAAAAATGACAATTGCAGTTAGTCGATAAATGATATGTTGACTCATAAAATATCCAAAACACATCACATCAAGGTTTAGGGGTGTGATTAATTCAAGCTTTGTAAAGGTTTGCCGGTGGTATCAGTTAAAAATAGGAGAAAACATTAACGTATTGCTGTGAATAAATTCTGAATTTTAAGTACCACCCTTTTGGGCTTTGTACGTGATGCACTATTTATTCCCTCTCGGGGTATTATTCGATCTTAATCAACCAAATACATAGAAGACACAATCAATGCCACAGAGATTATGTAAGAAAAAGTGTAACTTACCCCTTTTTATTAATTCCTGTGACTTAATATGCCAGTTTCCAACAGGGTGTTTATTGTTTCATTCTCACTGAATGAAAGGGCGTTAACCGTGACAAGGAAAAAAAACAACCCAAACCTAAATCACACTTCCGGAGGGTGTTGAGCAGATTATTGCAGTGTCAACAGCAGGGCCATATAATGAAGTCATCTTCTTGTAGTTGCACTGTTTTGCCCATCTCTCGTTTCCACTTTAACGCATGTTTAACCAGTTCCTTATCCATGAATTTTTTTACCCAATTTATGTTGCATACGTAGTTTAAATCTAGAAGGCCTCAAGCACAGCAAATAAAAACGAAAAAGGTACAAACCCCTCGGCCGGTTGAGTTCGTAAAGCGTGACGGTGGTGATACTTTTGTTTGGATAAAAATTATTAACTGCGATAATCCGAACAAAGGACGAAGGTTATATACCCCGTCACACTCAAACGCATAAATAACATCGAGTCGACGATCAACGGGGAAGGGAAGACTAGGGATGAGCCATGAGTGTAGCCATCCCGCGTGACTTCGCTGATTAGGGTCATCGAATGATATGCCGTGTTGTCAAACATGCGTGTAGATGTGTGAGTACGTTTGCTCCCCCAGATGGATAAAAAGGTTGTGGATGAAGCAACAGCGAGGCGAGAAAGTGTAACTGCTTTAGAAATGTGTGAGCCAGTGAAATATACACCGACTCAAGTGTTGCTTTGTATCGCAGTGAAAAGGAAAATTTCTTTTTCAAGTGTACCTCATATTTTTCGGGCGGCGGCCAGAATAAACGATTTCTAAGGAAGCTCTCGTGTCTCTTAATACCATGAAAAAAGTGTGTGTGACTGTGCTTGTCGAGTGAAAATCAAGGTCTTGCAAGTAAACCAGAAGGTTCGGAATCTGTTGCTTCAGTTCGTAAATCGTGTACCTACTTGAGTCAGGTACCTTCCACAGTTTATTTGTTCGGGGTTTCATGGAACGCTAGCATGTATTTGATATCGGCACCACTCTGCTCGAAATACACCGAACTGACGGCAGTGGCGAACAAACAACCAATGGCACAAGGCTACAGACGCTCGATTGACCAGCAGCTTAAATAATTTCACCTTTTTTCTATTTACATTTCATTGTTACACACTTGCCGACATTTCAGTGATTCTTTTAAGGTGGCGTGTGGAAAGCTTCCTTTTTGCTCTTGTGTCGTAAAGCGGAATATCGATGGCTCTGTTTTGTTTTCGTTTTCCTCTTCCACGTGGGATGCGGCAAGATCCTTTTTTAGGGAACTTTGGTGTAGAAAATTAAACAAAAACAACTCAGAAAGACTGGAAGTAGCTAATTGATCTAGCCATTTCGGGAAATATGACAGAATATTTTGCATTCTACATATAAGATTTTTGTCCAATTGTTTGTAGCTTGGATTTTATTTTTTGGAAATTATGATAGATAGGGCCTCTTTTCCTTCTTTCTTGATTTTAATCATTGCTGTACTAAAGTTATTGAAAAATACTTAATTGACGTCCTCCAGGACATTTTATTAAATAACCTTTTATATTAGCTTGCACTGCTTATAAGGTTTACTCTAGATTGTCCTTTGAGGCATTAGACCTTTTTGAAATTATTATCACAACAGTCAAGAAATGTAAGGAAATTTGAAATTCAAATGGTTTTGCGATTTGAAGCGTGGATTATTGTATCCTATATACAAGCAAAGAATAAGGTTGGACTTAAGCAACTATAGGAATATTAAGGAGGAAAATACCCTCTAACCGGGATGGCAAAGAAATATCGTTTAGAAGCGTGCACGATCAAAAAACGGCACCCGGTTGCTTTTTTTGCGAACGGACTACTTGCGGCAGTTTATTTTATAGAAACTTTGAGCTAATTGGCCTCCTTTGGCTCTTTCAATTGGTAAATTAGTTCCATACTTAAAATCTATCTACATTCTTCTTAGCGAGCCATTTGTGGCTTGCAGTTACCTTATACCGGGTAGTCTCGGTTTACCTAAAGCTAACCGTTGATTTTATTGTCTGTTACAAATGTGGTTTTGGTTAGAGGTGCGGCAGTTTGTGGTCGTCACCATGTACCGTCATCTAACATACAATATCTTGGCACTATTAGACAACAATCAAAGCATCGAAAGAACACCCTGTTCCGATTGGGCGCTGCTTTGATGCTGGTGCCTGAGCGACTACAAATTCCAAATGATGCTGAAATTGAAGACCTAGGGCAAAGCCACTACAACGCTGTGTTAACTTGGCCGTGAGATCGATGCAACCGACCACCAGTGTACCTAGGAATCATGAATAAATCAGTTATTGCTTCCACTGGCTTCGCAGCGGCAAGTAATGCTCCCAAAACTCAATGCGATCCTTTCAGGCAAATTTCGGCGGAATTTTGATGTGACAGCCAAGTCCGCAAATCGGTTCAACATCTCCCAGCTGCTCCTCATTGGATAAAATGGATTTATGTAATTAATTACAATTTACTTCACCTGTCTGTAATGTTTAACAAAATAAAAAAATTTGCTTCGCATTCCGGACAGAATTAGAAACGTGTTTCAATGAAATTCAGAGCACAATATGATAACACACTGTTGTTTTCACGTTGACAACTACTTCCACAATGAACTTCGATGCATTTAAATGCACGTGAACACGAGTAATAGGAATTATCGAAGAAATAACATTGGTGTCGTTTTTGAAGCAAAACTACCGAGAATGTCTCTAGTGGTGAACTAACCGATAGAATATACAGCCCGAACTCACTGGTTGAACTACGATTCCCTAATAACCAGGGTTGCGAACGGTGATAATTGTCGATATAAAATTTTACAAAATGATGCTTTTCTAGATTCACGCCTAGATTCGACCAAGATTTATTAAAGAGCTCAGGTCGATGCAAAGCACGTTGCTAGAATGCTATTTTCAGCTAGTTTTTGTCAGTTTCATGAAAAAGTGTTTACAAACAAAAGGGAACAGCTACAGCGGAAAAAGACGAATTTTATATAAAGAATATTGTAATGCTTCAAATTCCTGCAGCCTATCACTCATGGAGATATAAGAGTGATTGAGTCATTTGAGTTCACTCTGTGTTCAAAAATATTGATAGAACTTTTTCATTGTTTGCCATTTGTAAAAACGAATCAGCCATGTTACATTATAATTGCTAATTTTAGTAATAGAAAAGGAGTGCAAAATGCTGAAAATGCTGCATTCACTCCTGAGCAACTTCCATCGCGAAACATAAACAAACTTAAATTTAACTGTCAACATTTTCCTATGGCTTTTTGTCCATTTACTCTAAACGCATGGACCTGTTCTCTTTGAAAGACGTTGGATTCGACAATCAAGGGAAAAATGTCATTTAATCCAATGATATTTTTCTGGAACATTCATTTGACTTTTTTATGTATCCGTGCTTCAAGTCAACTAGATATTTATCGAAAATGAGTCATTTTTTCGAGTTTGCGAGTGACACCATTTTTCTGGTTGACTTAGTAAAAATATCTAGTAGTAAGATTGATAAATATTGGCAAATACACGATTAAGCAGTTCTAGTGACTGGAAATGCACAAGCACTGACTATTATAACACAAATGATTGTAGTTCGGAGAAAGTCGTGTTATGGTTACCATGAATATCATGGACAAACAATGATTTTGACAGCCGCTTACTGTGAATGTCATATAATGTTGACAACTAACAACTCTGCTGGCAACTATTGAATAACAAAATCTATTAAGGAGAACAGGTCGAAGCAAAGCCCGTTGCTAGGTTGCCTTTTTCATCTCGCTTTTGACAGTTTCATGAAAAAGTGTTTACAAACAAACTGCTAATAGTTAAAGCGGAAAAGTGGACGAATTTACTATTAGGAAGAATATATTAGTTAAATTTTTTGCGGTCAATCACTTCTAGAGAACAAAGGAGAAGTAATTGTAGTTTACTCTGTATTCAGAAATATTGATAACTTTTTTGATTGTTTGCCATTCCGTGACCACGAATCACTACCGTTTGCAACGGTCCTGCTGCAAGAACGAAAAGCCTAACAGGCATAAAACAGCACACTACATGTTCCAACTGGGTAAAAGAAGTCCTATTTACTTTCAATTAAACACTAAGAGTAAAACGAAACATCCACTCGGCACACACTGGTACAATATGCATACCGTCCTTTGCTTATTAACCGGGGACAAATGGTAAATGAGATCTTTGGATTGTATCAGTCATGTAATATTCTAATGGATTCTAATTCTTATAATATTCTAAAAAGAAATGAGTGCAACATGCTGAACAAAACTCTCATTCACTCCATAGCAACGTCCATCGCTAAACATAAACAATGTTCACTTTAAATGTAAAATTTTTCCCATGGCTTTCTGTCAATTTACCCTAAACGCTTCGACCTGTTCTCTTTAAAAGACTTTGATTGAATACAGTGATTACAGTGATACAGTGACTGGGACTGTGGGACTGTCGAATAAGAGGGGTTTTCAAATTACAGAGGTTGAAAGTGAATGAAATGTCCATAGCCTTAACTGTTGCTATAGAAAACTGCGAACAGAATCGCCAATTTGAGCATACATTTTTCAATAACCATGGCAACACCATACACAAATAAGAGGGACACAGATTTCAGAGGTTTTCCAAATTAGAGGGACAAAAATGTACAGGAAATCTGTGAAGAAATGGGAAATCTGAAGGGACTGTGAAAAATGTTCAAATAAGAGAGGTTTCTCAAATGAGGAGAGGTGTCAAATAAGAGAGGGTTCACTGTATGTACTTTTTAGTTGGCACGTTTTTCCACACTCAAAATTTCTTAAATGTTTCGCGACATGCCATTATTTTTTTGTCAATTTTTCAAAAGCCGGGTTTCAAACACATACATTGAATTGAACTGTCATCCAACTATCGAGCGTTCAATTAAAAAGCATGCCAAACAAGGTCCATTAATTACTAGAGGTCCGTCGTGTGTACTTTGTCAAATTTTCATTTGACAGCTAGGGAGTCCAAAATAACTCAGCAACTCATAACTTAGCAACTCATAAGTCCTTAGCAACCAAAACTCTTTATCTGCCAATCTCCATTCATTGTGGATACTAAAATCTGAGCTCAGGACCCACCTGTAGTTTACCTTGGCACCTTGATGCCAACGAAAAAGCGTTCAATTATTGAACTCTGACTGTATTTATTTACTGTGGCATCAAACGCTCCTACGGGTCGGACACCTTTTTATTTATTCTAGTTCATCATGGCAATAATGTAAAATTATAGTTTGGCCAGAGAATCGATATGACAAAAATGGTGAATGTCCGGAATTTGAAGCTGTCCGTAATTTGAATCATAACTTTAAAAGAAATTGGAAAGAAAGCTCTCTATAACTTACATAATCTAACACTATTATGCACTACCAAGATGCATTATTTCATTGAAACGTGTTCCTAATGGTATAAGGCTCGTGGCAACGCTCATCGGATGCGAAAAAGCTTTGCCACCACCCTAATAGTCTATAGTTCGCGTTTTTGAAATATTTCATGTGCGTTTCGTCTTGCGTTTCACCGAACTATGACGCATTGACAGATCTGTAAATGTGTGAATGTATTAGTAAAAGCGTTAATCGAGTAGCGGAAATTACATTACACAGCAAATTGTAACGACGCGATTAGGAGCCATGGAATAAAACAGCGCTCGTTTAATTTCGTGAAATTTAAATTAATTTCTAGTTTATCCATTACAAAAAAACAACGTAGAGGCTGTGCGCGATCAGAATCAATATTTTTCACTGATTTAATGACTGTTGCATTTCATTCTCAAAAGGCTTACCCATAACAGCCGTGGTGGTAGTGAGCTCAGCCCGCAAAGCCACCACTTTAGCGGCACAATTAAACGCCTGATGGACAATAATTGCACGCATAATTAATACCGAACAGGATGCCGATAATGATAATGACGACACGATAGCTCTCAAATTAAATGGAATGCGTATAGCTGAGCCGTCTGCCTGTACCGGAATGTTATTGTTGATTGATTGCAAATGCAAACCCTATTTACTCGTGCATAGCATCGGGCTCCAAGAAAATTCCCGCATGCATTAAGACGCTTCCGAGTATGATAGATTCAGCAAATACTATTCGCATTATTAGATTCCTGATTGTGCATCTCCCTACGGTACATAAGAGCTGAAGGCTGGAGCATTTCATGCATAAAATTGTGCATTCACACATCTAATGCTACTGCTTCGAACGCATCGGGCACCATGAACATTGATTGTCATCATCATCATCATCATCATCGTCAACATCTGTGCTCAGCTTATCAAAGTGTGAGTTTTGTTTGATCATGAATACAATAATTTACCCGATGAATCGCTCCATTAGGCAGGGATGATGAAGGTGAGGAGGAGAGTTTGAGAAAGTGAAGCGCTATTGTCTCATTCTGTGTCTTTCCATTGGACTGTGCGCCGTTGCACAATTTACCGATTTTCTTCTTATCCTGGTTCCTCTCCCGCTTCGCGGAGTGCAGTGCCATTGTCGACACATTAGCATCGTTGAACAGGTTGCAATTCAATGGCGCTTTGCTGTGTGTGTCTACCATGCAGTACGGAAACCACAACCGTAATCGCGTTGAACAAACGACACCTAAACCTCAACAAACGGGACCCTTGGTTGCATGTGGCGCTTGCCATAGCTCTGTAGCTTGTTTTTGCACCGAGAAGCAAGGAGAATTTGATAACGTGCTAGGTCCTTCTACCTCGAGGAAAGCGGTAGCACTACTATACACAATCACACACACAATCTAGGAGAGCTGTTCCTTTCAGTGTTCTACGCCAAGAATGTTGACGGCGATTTGTCTCCCCGGCGCGTGGAGTACCAGCTAACCCAGGGGACGGACAATAATAATTGTGGCGAAACCAGTTTAATTTGCAGCGCAATCGGTGAGCTCGCCTTCTGGTTTCGCTGCACTTCATTTACTTTATACTACCCTATCTACGAACTCGTTCACTACCTCTCCATCCTTGCCTAGCCGGCTCTTATTTAATCCAAATATAACATCTGCTTCCAGACGCCAGTCAAGACGGACCAGGAAAAAAAAACAAAACTGTATGCTAGAAGGTGACCCAAATTCCAACACAATACTCGCCAGCAACGAGCTGAGCGAAGAGCACAGTACGAGCATGAACTGCCGGCCTCGACTGGAGACCACGGCACAAAGGTGCACAGGAGCTGGTTAAGCTGTACGGTAATGGTGAGTGGAGAAGATGATGTTTTTGCTTTGATAGTTGAGCTTTCCCATAAGACGGATATTTCGCCCGCGGAGCTGCTTTCTCGTGAGCACGATGGCTTAATTATGCGCTGCATACGATGATTCCAGATCTTGCTTTACGTATTGCACTAATTCCATATGCGATAGGATGAAGTGAAGTATAAAAGTCAAAAGTGTGGTGTCAATGTAGCATAGTCGGTTGGCAGTTGACAACCAGGGTGTACATATTTTAATGCCAGCTGCTAACGCAACTGTTATTTGTATCTACGACAAAGAGGCTGTTGAGCTCAGTCACACCATTCAGGGTGATTTAATCACCGCCCTCGGGCTAAGCTTGTACTTAATGATTTAAACCAGTTATTGCTGGTGATTAATTTGTTCAATCAGGGACCTCAGTTGCTTTGCGAGGGGCTACTAAACGATAATTAGGGTGTATGTTAAGTAGTAAGATAGTGTAGTATAAAGTGGCCAAAATAGAAAAAAAGACTCAGAAATTTTTATATACCTGAGATGCATTCTGGCGATCACGAAAAACTAAAAAAAAAACGCAATAGAATTCAACTATTCCGTAACTGAAATGCAATTGAGGTTTTCCAGTCGTATATGTCATACGAATTACGATCATCGGCTTTATCATGAATAAATTATAATATTAAAGGTAGGTTGATGATTTGTAGAATTCTCATTTTCAAAATAAAAGATACAATAACAATTCAAATTAAATGTTCTCTAACTATTTAACTTGTTTGACTAACTGTAAACAGTGTTTGAGATGATTTTCTTAATAACATTATATTGAATGCATTGAGTAAATAATAGATGAAAAAATAAATATGTTTCCAGTTTGCAAAACGAAAGGGCAAGGGGTTATAAATAGTTTCCATTTCAATTTTGATGAAATATTTTGGCAATCTGTTTACATATACACAATTGATTTTTGTAAGTTTTTGTTACTGCAATGACACATTTCTCAAACAGTTTAATGATCTCATTTATTTCATGTAGAATTCAGTATTTTTTTATGTGATAGCATTTCAACCAATTAAAATGACTACAGCGAGTGATTTAATTAGGTTTTCGAGGAAATTTAAACCTTTTGTAACCCTCAACTCGCACGAAAGAAAAACTCTGCTTAACCGGTGATCGATAAAAACGATCAGTCCACTAACAAATACAAATAAAGAGATAAAGGCTTTCACCAGCGAACGATTAAAAGCGACAGACGTGGATGCATTGTGCATGCTAAACGAAACGCAAAAAATTACATCTACCGGCAGCATTGCATTAAATTGGTTAGGATACTGTCGATACATTCCTGGCACTCAAATAGATCATTGAAAATTTGTCAATTCTCAATTCTATAGAAACACAAAAATAAACAAAAAAAAGAAATTAAACGTCGATAATGCTTTGTTTTTCGGTGCCGTCGAAATTCCGTGCCAGGTAATGTAATTTCGGGCCAGGATTTTCTCCACGTTGCTGTTGGAGCATTCCTTACATCCGATAGTTGCAATAAAGTTTGGACCAACTCAAACAAATCCTTGAGACAGCTCACAGAAAAGGATATGCATTACCTTCTGTTGCATTTCGTTTTGTAACCAGTGTTGAAAAAGTGCTTTCGCTCATTGAACGGGTAAGGTCAAACATGTTCGCAGTTGAAATGCTAGAACTAGGATGACCATAAATGCTCCATTTTCTACAGAACTATAGCAGCCCTTAAAAGATGATTCGCGCTTTAAATATGTTTTCAAAATAACTAACCTAACAAGGATAGAAAATATCATAATGAATTTCAAATGTTAGCTGTTATATGTTAGTCTGTAAATAAAATGTATGATGTAGTGTTTACAAAATTCTGTAATAAAGTTATAATATTTCAAGTTCAGAATAATTTATCATACAATATCAACCACGTGCAAATTAGCAAAAGCAATTTATACAAAACAACGAGCTGTATAACGTCCAACCACAATTATTTACAAACGAACCCTCAGATAGCTCTATCAAGAGAGAAAAGAAAAGAAAATACCTATCATCATGAGCTTATTTTAACCCACGCCGTCAAGCATGCAATGCGTCAGACAAAACCACAACAGAGATATTAAAAGGACATGACGCTATTACGAAAAGTATTTTGATGACTGTATTTGACCCTCCGAAACCTCAAAATTGACATTTTGTTGTGGTTTAAAGTAATTTGCTACATCGCCGTAAACCTGGCACGAGCTTAAGTTTTTTTTTTGTATAGCGTGGTTCAACGCCTGAACATTTAATTAACATCATTTCGTTTCTTATTGCGGTTATGTGAGGGTCACCACAAGCTGTGAGACAATCTATACGGACACCATTTTTCGGTGTTTTTGAATTACAAACTTTCCTTTTCGCATGCAAAACTTGTTTCCTTACTTTCTCATTCCCTTGTCAGTAGTGTTATATATAAATTATGCTTACGAAAAGTTTTTTTCCATAGACAACACCTGCATTATAAACTCAGAAACTGATGTGAGTCTATATTTGCAATTCGCTGATGATATTGTATCTGGACTATATATTTAGGCACTTCTGTTTGGAGCTTTTCAGCAACGTAGTAGAGGCCGCCATCTTTGGCTTCCTGACAGCCAACTTTGGTTCAGGGCTGGTACACTGGGGTGCCAACTCCTGGGGTTCCATAGACTTGCCTATCGTGGGTAAGGTAGGTCGTGATTGGATTGAAGAGTACTGCATGCTTTGCAGTACTAAACGTTGTCCTTGTTTTCTTGCGTGCACAATTTCGGCGATTCCGGGAGCATCATATTGATCTAATGCTGCTGGTGGAAGTGTTGCTCCGTCATAGCGCCCAACGCCGGTACTTTACACCGAGTCGGGTATATTTTTCCTTCGTCGACCGGAGAGTTCCTCCGACTATAAAGAAACGAGCGATTCTGAGGTTTGTGTTCGAATGCGCTTACTTTATTTAGGTTCTCATCTCTTATATGCTATTTAGCTGCTGACGGCATATAGGTCAGCGAACTGTAACTATGACTATTTTGATAACGAGTTTTATTTATACTTAATGCGACATGTTTATGAATTACGTAAAGTTACTTCCTCGTTTGAACGGTTGACTACATGTTTATGTTTGTTGCGTTTCTGAAGCGCTCGCTATTGCTTGATATGTGTTTACTTGAACTTTGATTTGACTTGAAGTGTTTTACTTCGCTATATCTGCATATATGCTTTTATTTCACAATGAGGTCGTACGCAACAGATCCGACGCGTCCATTACGCGCCATCACTTTATCCAAAATAATGGAGACACATTTATGGTCGCACTGCCCATTCCCGGTGTGGAACTTCTTGAAGAAAACAAACGTAGAAATATAGCAGGACTATGCCATCAGTGCGTATTTGTTTCTCTTTTCGATTGTTATTGCTATGACGAATCAGGTAAGTGGTTCGAACAGAGATTTCCAGTAACTTTTAGAGGCAAAAGATGATTGCGTTCACAAAACTCCTTATCACGGCTTAACTTTTTTGCTTTGACAGATTCATAAGTGGTCCCATGCATACTGCAGACTATTAAAGTGGATCCTGTTTCTCCACAATCTTCATATAATCTTACCAAGACACCATCATCGCATTCACTATGTGACTCCTCACGAAACATACTTCTGCATAACGACGGGGGACTAAAATGGTCGCTGAAAAAGATAAAGTAATGTCATAGTAACAGACAAACGAACCATGTTAGGATGTGTGTACGAGAACATTAAAGTTTGTTGTTTTCCTTTCCAGCAGGTTTTTATCGACATTGGAACAAATCATTGCATTAGCGACAAGTCGCAAGACGCGGGCGAGTTATTTGAAATGGACTCAAAAGCGTAGCAAAATTTGGGGCAAAAATGCCCACAATTATTTTTTTATTATTAATTTGAGTTATATGATCAATGAAGTATACAGATGGTTTTGTTCTCATGTCTAGGTATACTCTAACGCATTTTTAAAGAATTATCGATTTTACCCATTGTAATGAAATGCTTTATGTTGAGCATCAAAATTGAGGAGAAAATTATAGTTTTTTTAACTATATCAAATAAGCTCTCAAAAACATGGGAAAAATCAACCGAGAACATATTCAACATATAAATGTTACACCTTTTGGGGCAAAAGAGCCACCTCTGGCCACCATATTGTGTCCATATTGTGAACATTTTTGTAGCTGCAGCGTATGGTGCGCTATTATGAGTGGATTCCACCCCGGTAAAACAGACCAGTAATAAACCATATTGCGGTACAGTTTATGGTCAAAAGGGTTCATTGGTGGCTCAAGACATGTAGGGATACATACACTAGTGCCTTACTTACTTATCCGGCGCTACAACCGCTTTGCGGTCTTGGCGTGCCTCAGGAGTGTCAAAATTGTTGAGAATTTTTCCCAATACAGACCATGTTAATACAGTTCCGTATTATTACATCATGAGATACATAGTTAAGACAAGACCTGTTCAGATTTATTGAAAACAAAAAATATGATTTCATACTGTTGAGAAAGTTATAACGCGTAAATTTAAGGTAAATCGCGATATCAATTAGGATTTATTATTTTACGTCTTATCACTACAACGGTCAGCGAGCAAAGAGACCGAGCTAAGGACCGCATGTCCTTAGTAACCAAATTCTATCTCCGGTTGCCAACGCAGTTGGCAACCATGGCCTAACTCGATTCAGTGGAAGGTTGAGGTGCATAGTGACAGGTGGCGTACCTGCTATAATTCGTTACCTGTTAGGCCAAGATCACTAGAACTTTACTTGTCACTCAAAGCGGCTGGTTGTGCTCTCTCACTCTCCTATTTCCAAGTTGATTTTTTACCGCGATTTTCTTGTTGATTAAGGCTTGAATTGTTTTAGTTCGGTTAATTTACACTCGCGCGTTCACGTATCACAAATTTGTGCGGCACCTGTGAATTGTACGGTTCAACATATAAACATTGCAATCCGCCTGCGGTTGTTGTGATCACTCACTGTTCAGTCGAACTTTGGTCTATTTTGCGATGGCGTCTGTGATCTGTAAGAAATGTGAAGGTGCTATTAGCAACGATCCAATTCCGTGCTTCGGTCTTTGTGAACACTATTACCACGATAAGTGCATTGGACTTTCAACCCCGCTCCTGTGTGATTTTAAGAAGTCACAAAATTTATTCTGGGCTTGCGCGGATTGTGCTCAGCGTTTGCGGGCCGTTGACACTTTACGCTTCTCGCACGGCCTTTCTCGTGACGCTGCCTACCTTTTGGAATCGTTGCAGTCCGATTTCCGCGATTCCTCGCGTTCTGTGCAGGCGGCATCAGCTGGCTTGCGACTTGAACTTTCCTCTTCACTGGATTGTTTTAGAAACGAAATAGCTTTGATGAAACAGGAATCAGCATCGTCAATTCGTTCCGTGAAAGATTTCATCGACTCACTTACTGCTTCTCACTCAATGGAACGCAACTACTCACAGGCTCCACTACTCACAACGCTTGATGAAGTTAAGCATGGCATCAAGGAGCTTGATCTCATGCACCGTGAGCTTCTCACTTCCTTCAACTCACTAATGAACAAGCTCAACTCTCATCTTGCCACGCATACCACTACATCGAGTGCTCACCATTCTGCGATTCCTGCTACGCACTCAACGACCACGATTCCAGTTGCGGCCTCTAAGCTCACCCATCAAGCTGTTGGTGAGAATTCTTCTAAACGTCGATTGTTGGATCGCTCTCCCGACCCATCGCCTACCAATACCGTTACACGCGCTATGCTTTCATCGGGCACAGGGTTGTCCTGCAATAATATTACGACCGTTCCTGAACGCCCACCCCGTACTTGGGTCTTTATCTCCCGTATTGCTCCTGATACTCCGATTGAAGCGATCCGCGAAATGGCCTGTTCTAACATAGGGACAGACGACATCTTGGTATATAGCCTTGTACGACGCGACCGGGATCTTTCTACGCTCTCCTACGTATCTTTTAAAATTGGTGTACCGGATTCGCACCGGGCTATTGCTTTGGCTGCTTCAACCTGGCCTCGCGGGATCTCTTTTAAGGAGTTCATCGACCTAAATCCCCGCTCCGTCAATGTTTGGCGACCCACTACTGCAGCATCCCTTGCACCTTCTGCGCCTATTAATCGTGAATCGGATCATCCTTCCTCGCCACCTTCTATCAACCACACGACACAACTGCGAAACGCTGATTTCACTATTTCGCCAGATCATGGCCTTATGAGCTTGCCTTATACGCAGTACTTTCAGCAAGCGTAAACCGGCTGATCCGGCTGAAGATTCTCATGAACTACCGACTTTACCCGAATTGATGGAAGCTAACCCTGCATCTAGTACACATAATCCGTCCGACTCTCTTTCGCCGTTAATTAACTTGCAGCGAGAGCACTCCCGGCGCATCTCGCTCTCTCATCCCTTCGATCGACCAACTAAACATCTACTATCAAAAAGTATGAGGATTGCGCACAAAACTAGACGAGTTACGCCTCTCTGTCTATCTGAGCTTGATATGGATGTGTTTGCATCGTGCGTTAATCACTTCATTCCTACTGGTGTATCTCGTGAAAATGTTACTCTGCTTGATGGAATGTCGGTAAACGGTTTGCCGCAATTATCTGGCATAAAAAATATACGCGGAAGTCAATTGGACCTTCTATTTGCCAATGCTGCCAATGCTATGCCTTCTTGGAGCGCTGCTCCCCCGTCATAGCTTCACCTGTTCCACTCGTCGCGCTAGACAATCATCATCCTGCTCATGAGACAAGTGTGCTCCTTACGCACTCTCGCCCTGCATCCTCTCAACGAATACCTACGGCTCGTATGTTCAATTTTAGGAAACTGGACTACCAAAAGCTTCATCATATTTTAGCCGGTACCGATTGGTGCTTTACTGATGATGACATAAATCAAGCTGTAGCAGCGTTTACTAATGTAATCACTTCCGCCTTCCCTTCCTGCTGTCCTCTCCTATCCTGTCTACCGATCCCGTCTTCGCTCCTTTTCCGTACCATAAACTCCTTCCTACTCCTTCGTGAATAATTGTATACTATAGTCAGTAAGTACTATTGCTGTAACCCAACGTGGCCGAGCAATTAATAAAATAAAAATAAATAAATAAATAAATAAATAAATAAACTGGTCTAACGCGAATCTAACGGATAGAACTGGTACGGCTTTAGGTAACGGTCACTACAATGTCTTTATATTGTGTGCCAAAACATTTCTAACAATTGAACAACACTGTAAAACGGTGTATAGAAGTACCATCCCGATTTACAACATTTAAATCATGTTTCATAAGTTAAGTGACCATTTTATACAAGATAATATGTGGTATATAATAATAAGTCCTGAACTATTTGTTTCAACCACACAGGTGTTTATTGTTCGGAAGCTGTAACCTGAAGAAAGCATCGTCCTTATCTTTCGCGGTTTGAAGCCCAAACCGGATGTCAATGCTCTGACAGACCTCCGACAGTATTCATTTATATTTAGTGCAGCCGTAAGTACTGTGGCACTGTTTGAGGCTCGTAATGATATACAGGTAATCCCCGAGATACTCGGTACCTATTAAACGCGGATTAAGAGATTCGCGGTTTTCTAAATTTGATAGTTCTTTGAGCAAATTGTACTGATTTGACACATCGATTGCCAAGTGTTAAATCATTTCCCTATTGATCGAAAGTTAAAAAACCATTTCAAAAGGTTTGAAACTGTTGAATTCAGTCAGTATTATATCAGATAATTGGTTCGGTGGCCAATACCACCCCTACTTGCAAAATTACACGAAGATTAGTGATATTTTGGCTGGAAATCACGAGGCTCGACTTACGTGGAAATTAAAGATACGCGGTATTTTGCGGCTGTTTTCGGTCCCCATTTTCCGTGTATCTCGGGAACCGCCTGTATCGTAAATAGTACAAAAAATACCCTTAACACCTTTTTTTTTCTTCTACGGACTGAATGACCGTCTCGAAACATTAACACTATAAATAAAAAAAATAATATTTTCAGAAAATACATGTTTGCGTTCAGTCATAAAATCAGTCAATCAGTCAGTCAATCAAGGTATGACGTAGAAGGACGCATGGAACGGATATTGTTTAGTAACTCGGCGCGCTACATGTCTGGTTAATGACGATCAGAGATAATGTTGACTAACGGTGTGCTACGCTCCTCCACGTCAAGTAGTTCGAGGCCGCTCCATAGTGCGCTCGGCCCTAGGTTATACTTCAATTCGCTAATGTTGATCGTTACCGGTGAATTTCTGTCCGTTTGCTTCGTTTTTAGTGTGACTTTTATCGATAATTCGTGCTTGCATTGTGGTCGGTGGACGCTCCTTCCAAATATTTTCGAATTGAGAAATGTCAATGGATCGTGAAACATCGAACGTCCCGAGCTGGTGGCACCAATCTCTCCTGCACGACCATGCCGACTCGACAACCACGACGGACAGGGATCCAGTGGACGAACGATGGAAATCCCCGAGAACAAGCTGTTTCAGCGAGCAACTGCAGATGGAGTCTGCCATCACACCCATGCTTGGTGTAGCCGTGACCAAAGGGCCCGATCCACTGCAACGCTACGTCCGGCTGGACGAAGACCACGTCGAGGCGTCCGTCGTTGTGCTAACGAATGGGATCGGCACCGTTGGCACAGGTACAACACTTTATTCATTGCACAAAAGCAGAGGGAAATTGACTTTTAATCTAACCCCGGAGCGCTTTAAACTGGGAGCGCGCAACGTGCTCCGCATTAAGTGTTCCATTACTGCAAGCGAATACCTTCTTTCGCTGAACGCCAGCACTTGGGAGGAAATCCGTGGAAGAGTAGCCTGCGGTGCAACTGAGCGTACAGCAATCAATCGGAAATGTATAAGCAGCTCGCCCTACAGCAGCATCCGGAACCACTTCCGGGCAGTGACATAGCGTGTCCCGTTTCCGCAGTAACGCCCGCTGTCGATGATGTTGATACTTCGCAATACTGTACGGCCGGAGGATGTCGAAGGATCACGGGGCTCGGTAAGCTTGCTGGTATCGGTCAGCGCTCAGCTACCCCGAAGGGCACAACATAAATTTGACGCGATATCACAAATACCTGGAAAGCTTGTGATCGCTATTTACTGGATAAGCTCGCCTGTTTACTCATTCATTGGCACGTGCCCAACACCAACGATTCGTTTTTTTTTTTTTCATTCTTGACTCTCTGCCGCTCAACATACAACTCCGGTTGGTGGCACAATCTACGATTTATTGGGGCCACTTGTGTGGCCCGTTTTGTGTTTTCCTTTGTATGGCTTTCCTGGTTGTAGAGCAGAGTGCAACGTTGTTGTATGGGTTCTTTGTAGTGCTATTTGTAACAACTAAACAACCGAAAACATGATCATTATTCCTCACATTGCAGTTTTTAAAGTTACATTTCATTAGTTACTCTAAAATGTGCTAAATCTTCGACTCGTAAGAAAGGATGTTAAAATAGTTTACGATGTGTATTTTAGAACAGTACAAGTGTTGTTTCTTTATGTGCTAAAGTGTGTGTTTAGTTTCTCATGTGTGTGCAAAAAAAAGTTTTTTATCACTTTTTTTTCATAATTTTTAAATAAACTTTAGCGTCCGCTGCTTGTTTGATTCAGTGTGATGCTAGGTGTATCTATTTACTTGCTATTTTCATCATGATTTCTTATGCGGCCAAATAAACCTAATATCTTTACTACACTGTTAATACACTATTAGCTTATCAACATCTGGTAACGGGTAACGATTTATTATTAAAGTAGTTATGTATTTTATATTTTAAATACCTTTGATGAAGAAAACTATGAATGAAAATACTTCTTTTGAAAACTAAACACAATGTAAGTATCGATAATTACGTTGACACTAAAGATTTTTATGTTACTTTTTGATAATCAATAAAAATCAAAGATTATTTTACACCTTGTTTGGTCCCATAATGTGATTGAAAGCCAGTGCCAATTAAATGGCACGGTATGAAAAGCAAATATGCGACAGTAACTGATCAGATTGGATAGAGAGTGGCCAAAAGTGTTGACATTTATCTTTCAATCCAGATAGTGGATTGCTGAGAAGCAATAATTTCTGTCGTTCGGGTACTTTTGGGTACATCATCGTAGAATTTGTTTTTAAAATGATGTAGATGGTTGGAAAGTGAGAACATCGATGGTGAAGTGGGTGGTGTGAGGAAAAAAATATCGGACTAGAATTGCATTCCTCAACTATGTATGTAACAACAGCAAATATTTAGATTCTGCTAAAAATCGTTGTTGAGCTTTTTGTTTCGCTTTTGTTTGATCGGATCAGGTTTGAACCGTTGTTCACAAAATTGATAAGGTTCTCATGGCAATTTTAAAATTATTTTTGAAAAACTTTTTACATACTTTGGTTTGCATTTTCAAACCAATCATTACAGGCGAATTTTTTTTGTGAATTTTTTTGATAGTTGAAAAAAATATATTTTGATAATTACTCTCATAAAACTTTTAAAACCTTAAAATAAAATAAAAAACACTTTTAAAAAATCGTTCAAAAATATATTTCTTTAAAACCTTTGTAAAATGTGTTATTTATATTTTTGAACGATTTTTGCGTTAGTTAGCACATAAAACCTGTTTTTCTAAGTGTCTTTAAAGTTATGGTACGACCATAAATTTGTTTTTTCGTCGTAAGTCGTGTAAAAATGTGTTTAATTTTTTTTTAATATAAAAAGATGTGAAATAGTATTCTGCACAACTTATACATTCACTGTTTTTATCTATCTCTTATGGATTTTCTGCAAATCGCGAAAAACAACTGTCCATATAGTTGTTGTAGGCGCTGTAAAAAGAGTTTACTCACTTTTGTTACTCAAGGACTTTCGCAAGGGCTAGACGTTGGATTTATTTTGCTTTAATACAGGTATAGCTTATGCATGCTTAGAATTATCAACTTATTAATCTCTCAGTGGTGTAAATATAAAATTGTTTGCTACTGCTCGAGGAGATGGTCTGGATAGGAATCAATTTCGTGCGGTATCTTCGAAATGGAGTGTGATGTTCACAATATGCTCCAGACAAGTTAGATATCCACAAATGTCGAATATCACGTTTTACAGATGGAATGTATGATGTTACTTGATAGTTCTAAATATATTTACAATTTTTGCACACTAATTTACTAAATGTTATGATTTCTAAAAAACTTTGAACTTTCTGATCTTTTTTAACGTTTGTAAACGTTAATACGTAATCGATAATATTGAGAATGTTGTTACAAGCCTATTTTTCGCGTTTAAAAAAGTTTTCCTACACATTTCGCCATTTTCCTACAATTATCGCCAAAGCAATAATACATACTACCTATTGTAAGATATGTTTAGAACGTTTGTCTTACTTATTTCATTCAATATAATCTCTATCGCCAAAATTCTTGGTTCAAAGTTAAATTGTACTCAGAATTTTTGGTAAAAGTGTATCTTACGACCTTGCTGTCGTTTCAATCATGCATAGATTTGAATGGAGGTTAAAAAAGGAAGTCATTTATTCTTTCAGTCCAAATTAATAACATCTCATTCAATACGTTTCCCGAGATAGAATATGAAATAGATTCAACAACAACGTTCAATAATAGCACTTCAAATAATAACTAGCCAGGTGAGCTTCAAAAGTGTCTGAATGTGACGATTACGGTAAATCAAGCAGTGTGTAGTAATAAACTTCCTCTCTTTGTTGATCGCAAAATCGAAAAGTTTATTAACATAAGCTTTGAGCAGGGAAAATTTAAGTAATTGGAGCAAACAGTTCTTATTTTAATAAAACAATCAAACATCAATTTGGACAATGTTGGCAACATGAAACATGGAAAAATGCTTCAATTTTCCAATCGAATAGGCGACATATGCTATGTTTTGTTTTTCGAAAAAAACCCCGTTTAGGTTTATTTCCTTTTCTAAACCGCGTATCCGTCATCACCATTTCACTATCAATCCTATTTGATTGAGACGGGATCAGTGGTCAGCGGAACCAATTTTAACCGCAACAACTGCATGCGCTCCGTTTCGCTGCATTTCCAGTCACGATATTTTGTACTGGTTTTGTGTGGGTTCTGCTTTCCCCCAACTCCAGTTTTAATCACTACTCGTCGGTTTCCATGTTTTCCAAAAACATGGATTTTTTTTCGCTTCTATACCAATTTTGTTCATCCAACCAAATCCCATGTGAAAATATTCGCATTCAAACACACCCGGACCCAGCGAATTAGTGTTTTTACGCGTCTTGTTTGTGGTTAAAAACAAATTCTATTTTCTCTATTTTCATTTTCACGCCACAAACACTGTTTGGGATCCGACAACCACTCACCCTTAAATCACCCTTTTGGGCGGAGAAAAAAAAAAACAACAACCACATTTTTGTTTCGCTGAAAAGCATTGACACCGGCAACAACGTGGTACTGCCTCGCACGGCATCATTCGGTTTGGGATGATGAAAGTGCGGCCCCGACTGATAACTTCGGTCCCGTAGGAGGCCGACTCGTTACCACGCTCGATTTAATGTCCGATGCATTCGGAACAGCAATTAAAACTATTCTGCACCACTTGCCACCAGATGACCTGCGGTGAGTGCAGCAACGCTGCTGCACTGGGACCACCGATGCACAACGGTGACCCGGACGGGCAAGGTGTACGGACGATTAGTGTGGAGTGCCATCGAACAGACGCGTCCTCTGGAGAGCTTTGAGCTGCAGTCAGTAGGTAGGTAGAACGTTTTTACTATACGAAACAATAGCCACTGTGAGGCGGTGCAGTACGAGGTAGATGCGTTCGTGAACGAGTATGTGGCGGCGCTCGAGGAGCATCGGCAAGCAAACAGATCGGTAATATTTGCGAGACAAAGATGGATTTTGTTAAGTGCTGAAGAAGGGGCAACACAGACAGAGACTACAGAAGTAATTTGCAAATGTGAAAATAAAATCAAGAGGTCATCGTAAGAAAACTGGTGATACCGTTTTTGGGACTTCCAACGGCATGTTGGACTGTTGATGCGATACAGTGATGTATGCAGTGATGTAGCGAAACGCAAAATGAAATTGTAATCAAATAACCCATTTGCTGGACCGGTTCCGCTTGAGCTTTCTCGCGCGCAAATGTTGGTGTGAAAGGAAGTAGTTGTGAAAGAACTTTTGAAACTATCTGTTTTTGTAATGGGATATTCCAGCGGTTACCTTCAAATTGTAAAAAAAAAAATACGTGAATGTTTTTATTTGAAAGAATGATGCAGCGTGGTAATGACAGTAATCGTTAATTTTATGTTAGCTTATCTTTTTTTAATACCATTTACCGTGTGTATGTTATGGAATGAGATCCATTTCCACACTCATTAACACGAAGGATTCTGTTGATGAGCTTAATAATTATGCAAGTATACTTTTTTTTATTAATTGTTGCAACCATTTTAACGTCATCATAACGATGGATTTTATCGATTAATGATGCTAGTATCAGCTTAAACTTGAATGTATTAGGCTGGAGCATGTTTGTTTTTATTTTTATTATATGTGAAAATGTTTTAACCGTCTTCACCAGGATAATTGAAACTTAGATTGTTAAACTTTCAGGCGTTTACAAAACCTCTTTTCTTCGATCAGACGGCTGAACGAGACCGATGCCAACGCGCTGACAGTATCACCTTTTGAAAGTTGAGGAACGAAATATTTACTGACACTAACATGCGTGATCTTTTCAGTTTGAATATTAAAGAGCATGTGTTTATTTGTATCCAAAATTACAGTTTAAATACTATTTGCTTAACGTTCTAACGTGGAAAGAATATTTATTAAATTGAACAGAGTAGCTTACACCATCTGACGTATGAGCAAGTGATAGACAGCGGTGTCGATTCAAAACAACTATTGGGGCCCTTTCCGTTGTAAGTTCGTAGGCTGAAATTTCAGCCTGTCAGCTGTTTGCATTGTATACCAGTTTTCGAGCAGCTATCTATGTGAGTATAATATACAGGTGGGCTTATCCCAAGGTGTATGAATTTAGAAGGCTGATTTTTATCACTTCTGCTTCCGAATGAAGATTTTAAGAGTGTTTTGAGTATTCGTCAAGCCTCCAGAAAGCTCGTTTGAGCAAAAGTTTTCACCCGTTCTGCCAAAAAGTGATGTTCAAAATTGGTTATGAAAAAATACTATGAGACCACCTGGACTACATACACTTTGATTCCAGATTCCACCACCTGATCTCTTTAATGCACCTTGGGATATATGTAAACAACTCCGTGTTTTCGAGCAGGTACTCGAATCTAATTCTAGTTTTGAGGCTAAAATTTTCTAGACTGAAAATTGCAGGCTAATTTTTTGTGTGGTTTTGTATGGATTGTTTACATAATTTCAGCCTCCAACTGTTAAACTCCATACAAACAACTAACTAGAATCGTGAAGACCCCCATTGTTGTAAACAAGTGGCAGTTGTTCATTATACTGGTAAATCCTGTATCATGCTGATGCCTGCTGTTAGCTAAGCAATTGAAATATGTTACATGCGTCTTAAATTCTTCACTTGCGAAGCAAAAAATCTGTCACTTATCTCGGGCTTAGGAGAAAAAATTAACTTTATTTTCTCCTGCAGCATCGATCGTAAGCGCTCGGAAATACTCGGCCCTATCGGTGTTGAACTTTGACCATACTAAACGCGGGCCGTGTTGCCTTTAAATTCCTACGGAATGCATTTTAATTATAACTTTGGTTTATCTTTGTACAGAAAAAAACTTTCTGTAGAATGAATAAAGTGGGCATTTTATTTTGTTACAAAGACTTTGATAAATTTTGGGAAAACATATGTTTTCGACACTACGGCGTATATCACTGCTGTACGTTCTGTTTGAGCAGCTGGTCCAAAGGTGGAATTTCAGCGTGCGGAAGTATCATGCCTCGTGGCTACCGGGGAAGCGGCCACGAGCACGAGGGCCATCCAGGCCAACAAACGAGTCTAGTATTTGCGTTGCGCTAAATTATTTAGAAGTGCGCTAAATAATGCAATTAGGTAGCTACACAAACACTTTTATTGCTAACATCTTTAACTAGCAGATCAAACATACTCATTTTATATTTGTTTGTGCAAATGGGAAAATTCGAATAGGACGGTATTATCTCTAGGATGTCGGAAAGGTACGATTGATTGTTTTTTGGGAGTAAGCAAACATACACTTTCATTAAAATTTTGCATGAAAAAGTTTCTTTACGTTTTTATCAGTAAAATATGGTACTTTACTTTGGACACTGGTCATGACACGGGTACATTGTTCGTCATTTATTTTAAAATGCTGATAAGATGGTGGGGTTATTAGAAATAAGTAATGAAGCTCACAGTGTTGAGCTGACGCTGTAAAAATACTAATTACGATTAATAGTAAAACAGTTTAAATTATTCGGACTTGATGCAAAGCCATACGTCAAACATTAGTTGCATAAATTTTCATTTAATATTTTTATTTCCTTGACCGACTTCCTCACTGCTAGGCATTATCATCAATACAGAGGGTTATATTACACCATCTGAAGGGAACGTCGGGATATAAAAATGAATGGGATTCCACGGAACGACTAATTGATCACATATTTCATCCTCCTGCTTGTTTACAGATGTTGACTGGAGGTAATCGCCGTGATAAATAAAAAAGAAAACATTTTTTCCACTCATTTTCATTATCCTCGCTCGCTGTTAAAATAAAATAAAAGTGAAAATAAAATAAAATCAGGGCTTGGTTGGGTATTTTGTGTCGCATTGCCTTTTTTCACTTGCTTTGAAATTCTGCACTAATGATTAAATTTTTTTCATGCTCTTCCTGTCCCATTTTGAATGCTGCATCGCGTTGTTTTAATGAAGCACAATTTATCTTACCTTACCTTCAAACCTTTTCACATACCCTGTACATAGTACATAAATACGCAGGTATAAGAGAGAGACACAAATGTACAGTGTCCAATGGGTGGTTTGAACATTTATGCTGCTTTTGCCACTGTGATGATTTTTACGCTAAATAATTCCAGCATGTAGGGTCGTTTTAAGCGTATGATTTGTGGCTCAATTAGTGAATGAATTTCGTCTAAATGGATCGACCGAATGTTGCTGGATGGTATGGTAAGAGATATACGGTTTTTGCTCATTACCAAAGTACATAAATAATAGAGGGTGAGCTTTAGGATAGTTTCTTCGCACTTGCCATGTTTTATATGTGTTGTGGTTCGTTGAAAGGCTTGTAATCCTCCTAAAAGCATCCGTATGCAAAATTTTTCGCTCCGTCCTGAAGATGGACGATGGCTGAACCATGCGCATCCGTAAGCGTTCCGGTGACAGACGATGGCGTTGTGATTACGATATTCACCCCAATTTACTCCTTGCTGTCATCAACATCCCGGTCGTCAGAATATCAGGACAATCAGCAAAAGGGGCTTTCGATGCAGAAGATTTATGTGCGTCTGGATTTTTGCTCGAAAATTGGCTTAAGGTAGTAATACATCTGCTGCTGACGGGTCGGAAATTGATTTCTGTAGATGAACTGCGCACTGCAGTTTATTCGGCAAAAGTTGTCAATTGTGGGAACGTTCCCTCCGGACCGGATGTGTATCTTGCAAGCGGATAGAGGACAAAGGGCACAGGTACGGCTTGGATTATGATTGGTGTCTTGCTCACTGGTGGTACGTGTTATTCTTCTTGAGTGCAACAATTATTGACGATGGAGATTGCAGACAAATATCAGCCAGCGTAGTCCTTGTGAAAACCGTTTAGAAGGAGAAAAGTAAGAAACGTACCAGAGATGACCATCGTTACTGGCGTGCACACTTCATACAACAGTGTATGCTCCGTAGGGTCACATCTACTGCATGATGCCATTAGAATAAACATATCGCGACAGCAACGAGTATGTAATATTCACATCATCAATGATTGGCCTACGACAGATGGCAACATATTACACAATAAATATCGTTCTCAAAAATCAAGCCGATAAAACTATTTCATCGCATGAGCAGGTGATCAATAAGTGGTTTACTAAAGACGCTGTATATAATTGAATTGTGCATATGAACGGTAGCTTTCCTGGATATGCTTTTCGGAGTATGTTGAAGTACCGTTGCTATTCTTACATGCAATATTAATACCATTTATTATTATTATTATTATTATTGTTATTATTATTATTATTATTATTGTTATTATTATTATTATTATTGTTATTATTGTTATTATTATTATTATTATTATTATTATTATTATTATTATTATTATTATTATTATTATTATTATTATTATTATTATTATTATTTTTATTATTATTATTATTATTATTATTATTATTATTTTGTTATTATTATTATTAATATTATTATTATTATTATTATTATTATTATTATTATTATTATTATTATTATTATTATTATTATTATTATTATTATTATTTTGTTATTATTATTATTATTAATATTATTATTATTATTATTATTATTATTATTATTATTATTATTATTATTATTATTATTATTATTATTATTATTATTATTTTTATTATTATTATTATTATTATTATCATTATTATTATTATTATTATTATTATTATTATTATTATTATTATTATTATTATTATTATTATTATTATTTTTATTACTATTATTTTTATTATTATTATTATTATTATTATTATTATTATTTTTATTACTATTATTTTTATAATTATTATTATTATTATTATTATTATTATTATTATTATTATTATTATTTTTATTTTTATTATTATTATTATTATTTTTATTATTATTATTATTATTATTATTATTATTATTATTATTATTATTAATATAATTATCATAATTATTTTTTTTATTATTATTATTAATATAATTATCATAATTATTTTTTTTATTATTATTATTAATATAATTATTATTATTATTATTATTATTATTTTTATTATTATTTATTTATTTATTAATTTAATCTTCAACGGGCCGTATGGCCTTAATTAGGCCATTAGATGTAACAGTTCATTAAAAAAAAACATAACAAAAACAAGATTTGCATCGCAATTCACTGCGGCCACGGCAATAGCCAGAGACGTTCCTTGAAGCACTGAGTCGAGATGTCGAAGTCGAAGCAATCTGATACAGTATTGAAGGCAGTCGACATGCGGAACATAGGGTCAGACCGACCAGCGCTGGAACGGGGTTGAGCGAGCCGTAGAGTTTCTCTAGACCTAAGTGTTCGGGATGGTGCATAGATATCGACTCGATGCAACAAAGGCGATGAGTCGATAGATCCATTTAGCAATCCAGCGATGAAAGAGCACTGTGCATTGCGTCTTCTAACCGAAAGAGGTTCAAGGCCTAGAAGACGGCATCGCGCAGCATACGGAGGAAGATTATTGCGATCCTGCCAGGGAAGTAGGCGTAGGGCATATCGCGTGAGTTTACGTTGAATCGCCTCAAGTCGAGCAATTGAAGAAGCGGTAGTTGGGCTCCAGACTACGCACGAATATTCCAGAACCGAACGAACGATACACTTGTAGATAGCTTTGATGCACATGGGGTTGCGAAATTCATTAGTTGTCCGGATAACCACGCCAAGTAATTGATTTCCTCTATGACAAGAGTAGAGCAGGTTTGCCAATAATGATCAAATTGCCAAAGAGCTTTGTTTGATAGAAACCCTATTTGAAAGCTAGCAAAAGTTTGGCTGGCCGGTTATTTCGAAGAAAAACTGTCAGGTGCACAGTGGACAACGGCCATACAAACGCTGGGAGGAAACTCAATTCCTCATGCTATTACAGTACAATTAAATGAAAAGTCAATACAGTTGCTTTATAGGACGGTGCTATACTAAAGTCGTCAAGACAGAAAATATACATTAATAATTATCGCTTACAACATTGCTTACAGCATCAACAACACTTCATATGATTAAAACGATGGTGAAGTGAGTTTATTGCTAAAAACGATTTTTTTAAATATTACGCGCTAAAAACACCCGAGTTTTCACGGTTGGTTTTGAGGAGAACTGATTTCTATTTTAATACCTTTTTCAACTGTTTTAACTCAGTTCAGTTTTGTTTTTTTATGCCGGTTCGTTTCAAATACCCGTTTATGACAGATAGTTGGATACTGGTGGTGTATGACTACTACAAAACACAAGCCAAAATCGGTCGCGCTATTTTCAATAAAAGGGTAAAAAAAATTCGGATTTCGGTCGCGGATGGATGCAGCTGATTTCAACGACAAAACTTTGGAAAATGTTGATCTTTCCTATTATATTATGTTGATTCCTATTATGACAAAAAACCCTTTCCAACAACACATTGACTATCAAAATCTGATAATTATTTACTGAAATATGATTGTTAAATATTAAAATAAATATTAACGGTCAATTCGATGGCACAGTGGTGTTTTCCTTCAATCCCGATAGAGGACACTATCGAAATGGAGTCGTGCTGATAATGATCGGGCCGAGCAGTCCCGATAGCACGAAAATTCCCGAACGTGGCAAAGGTTACGATCTTTAGCCATTCTTTAACCGATCCCCGAACCAAGCGGCTGAATGTTTAGCTACAATAAACTTAAAAGGATTTTATTCTGTGTTCGAAGAAGATCTATGACAATCAATATTTTGTGAAGATGACTAAGATGTAATGTGAGAAAAATGATAAACAATGACAGAAAAAGGGGACCAATACAGCGATTATTAATTTGTGTTATCCTTAGCTTGTCATATGATGCCATGTCTAGAGAAATATGAGATTTATTTGGGTTTAATTGAGCCTTATTTTACTTTGTTACATAAAATGTACAAACGTGGCACTGATCGATTTAAAATGATGCTTTCGTTGACTTCAGAAATATTGGACAGAACCAAATCACAACTCAACTGATCCAACCGACTAACGTTTTTTTTTTTTTTTTTTTTTTTTTTTTTTTTTTTTTTTTTTTTTTTTTTAACC
Source organism: Anopheles coluzzii (assembly GCF_943734685.1). Taxonomy (NCBI): domain Eukaryota; kingdom Metazoa; phylum Arthropoda; class Insecta; order Diptera; family Culicidae; genus Anopheles; species Anopheles coluzzii. Next base: position 39,826,326 of record NC_064671.1, on the reverse strand, counting down.
AACAAGTCTTGGAACAAGTTAGTATTTATGTATTAACTAACATAAACGTTGCAAAAAGCGCTTTTCTGCCGACTAAAATCGTTCTGATTCGATTTCAAAACATGTTTTTTTGACAAAGATTCATTGTGTAAATGCAAAAGTGTTTACTTTTTTTACGTAATACGTCTGAGATGCTATGAGACAAATTTGCCGATGATGATTTTTGAAACGCGATCGTTTTTAATATTTTAATATACACTACCAATACTGCTTGATTTCATTGAAAATGAAATGATTCATAGTCTATTTTAGAAAATACTATTATTAAATATACTACATTGGAAAGTTCGACCGCTCTGCAGTCGTCGGAGGTGCAGTCATGGAACTTGCTCGAATAGACCGTGCCCATAAGGACTAACTGCTATGGTAACAAAGAAGTCTCTAAAAGCCAAGCTCACTTTACTAGTATGTATGTAACAAATCTGTATCTGTGACCAGTACACATAAACAAGTACCCTAGCATTTCACAATTGTGCAGTTTACATTTCAAGATGGTAGAATTAAATGAGGTAAAACGATCCCAGCAAGCAAAATATTCGCTTGCTTGGAGGGACGAAATCCTATGAAACACGCTTGTAAATGACCTGAGACAAAGTAGATTTCAAGCGATTTTTTTTTCTTTTAGGCTCAACAACCGTTGTCGGTCAAGGCCTGCCTGTACCACTTGTGGGCTTGGCTTTCAATGGCTAATTGGTTTTCCCCCCATAGCAGGATAGTCAGTCCTACGTATGGTGACACGGTCTATTTGGGGCATGAACCAATGACGGGCATTTTGTTAAGTCATACGTGTTGACGACTGTACCATGAAACCGGCTAAAGCGCTTAGCGATTATGTGTGGCGATTTTTTCAACAACTACGGTAATTTGCCCATTGTTGCACACTTAAAGGAACGCCAACGTATTTCATATGTTTGAGATGGATAAAATGGCAATATTCTTGTTATGAGTGTCTATTATACATTATTATTGTTAAAAAAATAGTATGTGTGTAAGAAAGAGAGAGAGAGAGAGAGAGAGGAGAGAGAGAGAGAGAGAGAGAGAGAGAGAGAGAGAGAGAGAGAGGAATGGATGGAAGGCGGTGAATACTTCAACACTTGCGAACCCTGAACCAACACAACCGTATCACAACGACCGAACACCGACCGAGGGGTGAAGGAGGTGGACCGAATGAGAGAGACCGTTGACACAGACTTTTATCTTTTCTGAAGGTGTTGTTTTATTGAGTTCTGCTCAACGACTGACTGACTCAGCCCAAGTTCTCTTCTTTATTATTCCGATTGCATCAGGCAATACTAACTTTCAACTCTACATACAATTCTACATGTATATTCTATTTTAGGGAGAAAAAGGATGAATAATGTAAAAAATACCATTTTTTACCTATTCATAAATCCAAATGTTGCATACCTACAAAAACTCTAAATTCTATTATTGCATACTTCATAGCCAATTATTGCACACTTTCTAATACACTGAAATAGACAAAAATGGGCCGTAAAATGGATGATTTTCAATCGATTAATGTTTAGGACAGTACAATGCACTGTTACATTATACGTTTGTCCTTGGTTCAAGCCGAAATTCCGCATGATAAGTAGCGAACTTGCACCTGCAACCGCACGCCAATTGTAAAAAAAACGCTTTCAAAATGATAGCTCGGTGAAAAGGAGATTTTGAGCTGCGCAACAAGTAGGATCGAAGCACTGTCTTTGTTCCAATTATTAACAGTGTATTAAAATAAGTATGTGTTACAAAAAAATAAAAATAAAACGTATGTTTTCGGTTTGTTGCTACCGAAATGTGAGAGTTAACCTTATTTGTTTGATTACAATTGCAAATAAAAAGTGTAAATTGTTCACAGGGTGAAATAAACCTTATTTTGTTAGGCACAATTCTTAGCGATTTTGCTATAAGATCCATTTGATTTAATCGATATCAGTCGTAATTTTTTTCATTTTTGTTTTAAAATTTGAAATAATGCTAGTTTAAAATAATGAACTTGTGGAATAAGTGGTAAAAATGCTTAAGATTAAAGGAAAAATGCTAGCGTTAATAAGAGTTTTATAAAAAAAAACAACAATTTACACGCAGAGTGCAATAATCGGGTGGTGTGCAACAATTGGGATATTACCCTACATGCAGTGGTTGATTAAGGGTGGCCCTAGGCGGTTAGACGAGTTTAGATCCCTGTAAATAATAAATGGTGAGCGGGATGCAGGTACTTAGCTTGCTGTTGGGAGATTGAACAGTAAAGATAAATTGCCTACGGAAGGGGGCTTGAAGCAGATGATTTTCCAGCCTAGGGGCCTCAACGTCCATACTTCCGTGGCCTTTGTCGCTAGTACTCTGTCCACTTTTATACATACTGCATACTACCGACTAGCGATCTACGTGGCTCCTAAATCGACGGGGCTCCTGGTGACCACCTACCACCTGTCCGCCTACCATTAGATCCGCCGCTGGCCACATGATACTATTTCTATGGTACGTACACGACCTACTCGCTTCAGTACAAAATGTATTTGAAACCCCATTCGTTTCACTGCTTCTCCTTACCTGAATACATTGTGCCGGTCGTCCGACACCGTTAGCCGTCCGTGAGAATGGAGAGAGGACAAGGTTGACGATCGAAGGAGCTAACGGGCGATGGCGGTAAAAAGATGAAGGAGATTCTGGTGTCGGTGCTTGGCTAGATCGGAAGTGGAGTTAATTGGAATAAAAGTTCTGATGTTGGGGAGCATAAAATTTAGCATTTTATTTGTAATAAATAGTTCTAACCGTTTCAGCCGATAGTAATAAGCGCTAGAAAACAGATGAACCAGTGAGCAAATTACTACTAAACTGACACTGCTTCCAATTCAATTGCTTGAATAACACTAGCAAACACCAAACACACACAGAAAACAGATGTGTAAGTGTGTGTGCGTGCTGAAACCGCAAAAGAGAGGCTGTCGTTTATACAGAGACTTGGTTCTGCTTTAGTTGCTTTTAGGGCATGAGTTTGCATCCACCATCCACATGAAAGCACTTGTCGGTATTTAACACCAAGACATCGCCATGCCAAGACTTTATTTTAACAGTTTAACCCGGTACTGTTATGGTTGTTCCCGGTACTGTTCTCTTGCCCGCTCTATTCTCCAGATTCAGAACCATGGTCATCGTTAGTGCACGTAAGCATCACAATTCCAACTCTGAACTTGGTAGATTCGTCCAAAATATCCCGCGGATTTCTCTAAACACACATAAGGGAGTGTCAAAGTCACTAAATCAATGCGACCGGGTTTGGGGGTAGATCGTGTCATGACGCACTGTCATTCGTTTTCTAACTGTTTCTCACGATGTTTGGACGGTCGGACCTACAACCCTTGTCCTTAGTCAGTACTTCACTGCCAATTTCCCGAGTGTGCACCAATTGTTTCATTTTGCACTTGCTTTATGTGCGGAACCTGAAATGCATTCTTATACAGCAGCCCGTTCCAACACTAGATAGTAAGGCCCACAAATATAACACAAAAGGGGCACCGGACGCCTGGTTATTGTTTGGTGGTTGGCTTAGGGAAGGGAGTGTCAGCAACCAGGCAGTATGTGACTGTTATTTTATGGAGCAAAATGTTTCCTGGAATTTTACCGGCATCACTAAACAGTGGCGAACATGTACGTAGAATTTGACTATCTACCAGCAGGAGATTTTTGTTTGTATGACGAAGAGTGGAAGAAGTATAGCGTTGTGATAATCCAAATAAATAGCGGTGGGTCCAGGACGGCATTTAATTTATTATGCAGTATAGCATATTTTACTTTCATTTGTTCGCCTTCCTGGAGTTTAGCACACTGAAAAATCTTTCAAAGGAGGAAAGGAAGAAGAAGGAGGTGGGTATATGATCGTACTTCTGCAGCAGTAGACAGTTTGAGGTTTGCTTCTTTACTGTCTGTATTTCAATTTGAATGGTGTAGTTGGCTCACCCTAGCATCGTTTAATTGATCACTTGTTTTGGTGGAGCAGTATGGTGTAAATCAATACAATCTGAAACTCCCGTCGTTTTCTTGGAATCCGGAAATACTATGATAAAAAATTGTAATACTTTCGTAGTACTTTCTATTAAAATGTTTGCATGTTTTCTCCAGAAAGAGTTTTCCGACAAAAGTTGGAGAAATAACTATTAAAAGCTGAAGCAATACTCAATCAAGCAGGCTACAACCGTAAGCATTTCCCTCTGCACATTTTAAAAGTGCTGTACTTATTCAAACATTATTCATTGCTTTATGGTTAATTGCTGAATGGATTTAGTGACAGTTTCTATTATTAGACGAACAAATATTTCCTTCAAAAAAGTTCACGTCACAAGTGGATGAGGAGCAATGACTAAGCAGTACAGTTTCATGGAATACTGTTATTGAAATTGTCATTTAAATCCAATATCACTTGCATTAAGCAAAGCGAAGGAATGCATGGAAAAAGTGAGGTGAATGAATGTATCATTGAAAGGTGGTTAAAGACTTTTAAAGAAAACAAGCTAAGCAATTTATACAGAATCAATTTTGACAAATAGGTACGTAGAAAGTGTGTAGTTTGGTGTGGGTTGATTTGCTTGGGGAATACAAATTATTTTCCTTTCCACTCTACAGCTATCTGGCCTGACTCGACCGATTCTAGTTTCATTAGTATCAATTGGAGATAACTACGTGGATCCTATTGCGAAAAGGGTAAGCAATTGGGTGTGAGTCTATGTGTGGCGAAAAATTTAACGATATCTGTTCAAAAAGGGTAATGCTTGTGCCAACTATATACGTATCGTTTTTGGTGCTTTCCATTTGAATGTTTGTCCCTCTTTTTACGCCATAGTTTCAGTGAATATTTTATCTTTATGGTGGTAGTAAACAGCGCAGTGGGGAAGGGGGTTTTTGGTTTAGGGTATTTAATTAGCCACTGCAGAGGCGTTAAGACTAATGGTCATGGAATGATCAATGGTGTGATTGTGTGGGAGAAATGTGTGGAAAGGCCATCGGTATTTATTGAGTTTATTCAAATCAACAATTACGCAGTGGAATGTGGGATAGGTTACGGGCATGGGCTCAACCATAGTCGAACGTTGATTACGCAATGTTTGCGTTCAATCAGATAATCATCGAACGAGCTGGTGAATATTAATTTCGTTCGAAGCGTAATTATAAACCATCCTTTGACCGCAGGTTTGCTTGTTGATTTGTGACAATGATCCTATCTGTAAGCAGCACTGTGCTAACAAAGATAATATTCTATTGGAGGTAGCGTCGTGAAGATGAATTACAGCTCTAACCATCAACCAAATTTAGGCTTTTTATAAACATCGAACAAATATGATTACTGACATTCAGATAGTATGACGTCAGACAGAGAGATACATTATAGATGACAAACAGTATCCCGGTTTGCCGCAGAGTGTTTTTAAAAATAAACCCTAGGCAACTCTCAATGGCTTTCTTTCTTCCTTCCTTCTTTTCTTTATTTCTTTAACTGTTATTCTCTTTATCTGTCTATGTCTCTCTCATTCTGTTTATCCCCTTCTCGCTCTCTCAGAACGGCTGCGATTGTTTTGAAAAGTAAGATAAAGAAGATAACACGACAATGAAGCGAAAAAGAAAAAAAAATATCAACTTGCTAATGAAATTAACTTGTTTATTTTTCCAGTGTAAAAAAGCAGCACAAAAATACTTTATTAGCTTAAGCCAAATTTGTTAATCCAATGCGTTGTGGATGAATTGGAATAACATCCTCTGTCTCATTGAATCGAATGTAAGAAAATCGATTTAAATGTTTATGATATCATTTGCCTGCTTCTACACTTGCAAATCATATTATTAAATAAATTTAAAACTAATTAATTTAAAACATATTATAGAATTTTAGTATGAAGGTGATGAAGTACCATGCGTCTCCATAACTAGGGAAAATGTATAGTTAGCCACCATGCACCTCCATTACAATAATCTCCAGCATACACTGATCCTCCGTTTTTAGAAACACGTCACAGTTACATACAAGAAGTATGATGTATTTACTGGAAACGCAAATTTTTTACACAAAAACGACAAGTTTTTGACACCTTACGCTGATTAAAACATACAAACTCAAATTGGCAGAATGCAAACAAATTTTATAAATGCTATTACTCAGTATCCAATAAATGAATTCTCTGTTTGATATTCTGTTTGAATTTTACCTGATGATCCGAAAATTTGCTATGCATCAAAGAAAAGCCACATTGAACAATGTTTGAAATTATTTGTCTTAAACATTATTTAGATTTTTAATTCAGACACAGTGGAATAGGTTCAATCAAGTTTTATCAATTAGTGCTAATGAAAACTGCATTTGATAATACTTGAAAAGTGAGTGTTAAAACTGTTCGTGGAATCATATTGTTCGATATCTATCTCGTGCATATTAGCCACTATAATAATTACCAAAACAATGAGCTGTCAGGACAGTTCGAATAGATATAGCAGATATACCAGCTGGCGCTAAGAAAATACAATAAAACAAAATGTTGCTACGTGTGTAGCAATCGGTTTGTTGAGTCGCAAACGGTTAAGATAATTTTACAAACTGTCTATTTATTTGATCGGTTTTAAAATTGGCGCTGTTTTTCCTCGTTATAATTTGCAATCAATTTGCGGTTTGCGATGGCGCCCTGTTCTCGATCAGCTGTGCGAACTTGACCCCTTTTGAACCGCTTCCATATATAAAAGCTATTCAATATCGATTATTACTAAGCGTTACAACATATTCAATTACACCATGTTAAAAAAAAGCTTTCCTCTTTTTGTATATAATAAGTCCTTTAGAATAGCTACATTATCCTAAAAAAAACATAACCCTAACATAGATGAAAGCATTTCCAAAAGAATCGGATGTTTAAACAGGCTAAAACTAGCTACTATTCCAAACTATTACCAGTTACTATTCAAAACTAGATATAAAAAAAAACTAGCAGAGCTGATATTAACCTAACTCCTAACAGTAACACGGAATAATTGCTATCAGAATATAAAAAGAGAATAGTACAAATGAGAACAGAACCAAGGCAGCAGTTGGTTTGATTCATAGCTGCACACTAACAAAATGAGAAGGAAGGGTTCGAAAAGGTAGTAGTTTGCATCACAACTTTTTCCGCCAACGATTTTTCCAAACACAAAACATTAGCAAGGGA